>NC_084739.1:44228497-44470997 GCF_033978785.1 Entelurus aequoreus | reverse complement strand
TCACTCAGAGAGATCAACGTCAATCCCCCATCATCCTCAGGCTCCGCTCCTGTCAGGGAGAGTGTGTCTGATGTAGTTGGGTTCAGGAGTTCCTCAAAGAGCTCTTTCCAGCGCCCTACGACTTCCTCACTTGAAGTCAGCAGAGTCCCATCCTTGCTGTGCACAGCTTGGATGGTTCCCTGCTTCCCCCTCCTGAGGTGCCGTATGGTCTTCCAGAACAGCTTTGGTGCCGCCCGATAATCCTTTTCCATGGATTCCCGAAACTGCTCCCACACCCTCTGCTTAGCCTCGTTCACAGCCACGGCCGCTGCCCTTCGGGCCTGTTGGTACCTTGCAACTGCCTCCGGAGTCCCCTGGGATAACCTTCTTCAGTTGGACGGCTTCCCTGACCACCGCTGGCCACCAGGGTGTTCGAGGGTTACCGCCCTTTGAGGCACCTAAGACCTTCTGGCCACAGCTCGCAGCTGCATTGCCCATTCCTGGTCAATGTCCCCAACCTCCACAGGGATGGCAGAGAAGTCCCGCCAGAGGTGGGAGTTGAAGTCATTCCGGACAGAGGACTCCTCCAAACGTTCCCAATTCACCCGCACTACACACTTCGGTTTGCCAGGTCCGTCCAGAGGTTTCCCCCTCCATCTGACCCAACACACCACCAGATGGTAATCAGTTGACAGTTCACCCCTTCCTTCACCCGAGTGTCCAAAACATACGGCCTCAGATCAACTGATGCGATTATAAAATCGATCATTGATCTTTGGCCTAAGGTGCTCTGGTACCAGGCACACCATGAGCATCCTTATGCTTGAACATGGCGCTTGTTATTGCAAGTCCACGACTAGCACAGAAGTCCAATAACAATCCACCACTCAGGTTCAGATCAGGGAGACCGTTCCTCCTAATCAAGCCAGTCCAAGTATCACTGTCATTGCCCACGTGCGCGTTGAAGTCCCCCAGCAAGACTATGGAATCCCCTGCCGGCGCCCTATACAGGAACCCATACAAGGTATCCACAAAGGCCGAATACTCTGAACTCTTGTTTGGTGCGTACGCACAAACAACAGTCAGGGTTTCCCCCCCTCCAACCCTAAGGCGAATGGAGGTGACCCTCTTGTCTACTGGGGTGAACTCCAATGTACAGGCACTCAGCCGAGGACTCGTGAGTATCCCCACACCCACCTGGGCCCTCATACCCTGAGCAACTCCAGAAGTGAACAAGATCCATCCCTTGTCCAGGAGTGTGGTTTCAGAGCCCTTGCTATGCGTAGAGGTAAGCCCTACCAGATCCAACCGGTAGCACTCCACCTCCCGCACCAGCTCAGGCTCCTTCCCCACCAGCGTAGAGACGTTACACGTCTCAAAAGTCAGCCTCTGCTGCCCCAAATTGGTCCGTCTGGAGCCTCCACTTTCACTGCCATCCAATTGGCAGCCCACCGGACCCCACTGGTTCCGACCGTGGGTGGTGGGCCCACGTGGCTATATATGTATACATATACACATAAATATACATACTAATATACATACATATGTATATATGTGTGTATATTAGTATGTATATTTATTTATATTAGTATATAGTATGTATGTATATGTATATGTGTATATTTATGTATATGTGTATGTATATACTGTATATGTGTATATTTATGTATATGTGTATGTATATACTGTATATGTGTATATATGTTTGTATATGTATGTGGTTATGTGAATATATATTTATATATATATATATATACTGTATATATGTATGTGTGTGTGTGTGTGTGTGTGTGTGTGTGTGTGTGTGTGTGTGTGTGTGTGTGTGTGTGTGTGTGTGTGTGTGTGTGTGTGTGTGTGTGTGTATTTATATATCCTCGGAGGCTGAATGCTGATTTTAGATTTGCACAGAAATTGTACACCTAGATTTGGAATCAATGTTGAAATATGATATTCAATGCAGCTTTAACAACTATTTTGAAACGTTTCAAGGATGGTAGTTTTATATGGAACTGCATAAAAATTTAACAGGTTCTTTTTTGTTTCATGGCCCGATCCCGCCATAGTTTCATGAAAATAAAGGGACAAGCGGTAGAAAATGGGTGGATGGATTGAGGTTCATAGGGTTCTGAAGAAGAAAACGTACGCTCCTCTGTAAGGTTGAGAGACAAATTTTTTTTTGAAAGAATCTTGAGGCCCTGCCTGCTCTTGTTCTCTTTACTCTAAAGTTTAGTTTCAACCAGCAGTTCTTGGCGTGCCATTGAAGCACTCATGCTGGAAGTACATAGCGTTTTTTAATCCTAGTTTCGTTTTCACATGAATAACACATACACTCATTGTCCTTTGGGTGACCCCTCTTATTAGTCACCAGTACCACATACCTCCAATAATGTGTCTTGCCTAACTCACTTTGACACATGAAGGACTCACCATTTCCCCCGCAAGCAACTCTAGTCAAATTCTAATGAATGGAAAAGTCTAGAATCCCAATATCAAGAGCTGGACTTTACACATTTTCCGTTTATTAGAGCAATACCGTAACTATCTTATGTGATTATGATTGGTAGAAGGCAACCAGTTGTACCTCTTCTGTATGGATGCCAGCTAGCGTATTACATTTGCTGCACATATGGTAAATGGGTTGTACTTGTATAGCGCTTTTCTACCTTTTTTAAGGAACTCAAAGCGCTTTGACACTATTTCCACATTCACCCATTCACACACACACATTTACACACTGATGGCGGGACCAACCCAACCTAACCATATACCTTTAAAAGTACTATATCTCATTTGTACAGTGTTTTTTTCACTCCATTTTTGTTCCAGTGTTTAAATACATTTACATTCTTGAGTCTAAATATAGTTTTTTAACAAAACACACAAAAAAAATCTGTTACCTCATCAAATAATTTCCTTTCAATAAATATATTTCAGTGAGTGAGAACATGCTCGCATTCAAACTTTTTTTTAGTAAAGTAAGAATGGAATGTCCATATATTGTGATGCCTCGGCTTATGAGTTTTTAATGGGTTCTGTGACGGAGCTCATAACCCAAAATACTTCTCAAATCAATGTTCCCAATTGGAAATGTATTTAAATTAATTTAATCCATTCTGAGACCCCAAATATAACCTCAATTTTAACATGTAACATATTTTTTAATGAGAAAAACTAACTTCTTTATATTGAATACTATGTGCCACAAACCGTTACAGCGGTTTGTAATGTACAGCTTTTACCTTGGAGAGTGCACTTCTACGGTATCTCTTGCAAGCTCCTTCTCTGTCAACCACACCATCAACAGCTTCTACATTTTTCATGGATAAATATTTTCGGTTTCAAAAAGTATTTCAACGCCTTGCTGGCGTTATTATAACTTTTATTGACTCATTCTGGTTCAGTATGGTGCAGACTTGCAGTGTTATGCTTGTATTCCTTCATTAAGTGTGCTACATGGCACACACCGGTCATGTTTTTCTTGCTTAAATGTTATGAATATCATCCGTTTCTTCTTATCAGCACTGTCTGTCAGACTCACTGACTTCTAGTTATGTCTTGCTAGCTATTAGCTAATGCCAGCGAGTCAGAAACCAGATGTTTTGGACTGCTTGTCGCCTAAAGCATAACCATCAGCCAAGAAACCGCTCGCTCCTATCTCAAAAAACCTGTGTGACACTCTTAAAGGGGAACTGCATTTTTTTGGAATATTGCTTATTCACAATCCAAGAACACGTCTTTTTTTTCTTCTTTTTTTTTAAGGATTGTAAAGATAGAACGCTTGCAAGATGCTGCTAATGGGAGTCACTACTGTAGCCATATATATATGATATAAATATATAATGTAGTAACGGACACATTCATAACAATATTTAATATGTTCAATATTTACCATATTGTAGCCATTTTAAGCATTAGCAGAACTTATTTCCTGAGCACATTTATTTCAGTGCCAATGGCAACGCACTTCCAACTTCTGGGAACAAACGTGTGTGTGCTCTAATCATGGCAGACTTGGTAACAGATGACAGATGATTTTGGGATCTTTTTGAACCTGAATATACAGAGGATGAACTACATGTTATAGAAGCTAAGCAAACACAAGGATGAGAGAATGAAATGTTGGAGCACATGGTAGCCGAGAGAGTCGGGACCAGCGTGACTTGACGATTTAAATGTGGAGTTCAGAGCCAAGCTATGCCGACAGAAAAGTGAATGCCCAAAATCAACTGGAAAAAAAAACCCGTTCCTGGCTAGTTAGACCAAATGGACAACTGTTCGTTGAGTGAGTCGCTATAATACTTATCATGATACATGCAGCATGTCATGCAACACACTGTGTACAAACAACCTGAAATGTAGGCTAATACTTTACAGATACTACAATATGATCATGTTTTTCACTAATTACAGATTGATGTCCTATCACATTGTTTTGTGCATTACAAACTCAAAAGTGACTCAGCTGATGTGGCAGAAGCTAGCTTACGGCTAATGCCGTAGCATCCCATCGCAATGTGTTAACACGCAAAAAAAATACTTCCTCAATTTTTGCTCCTACAGTAACAATGTCGCCACAGCTTGGTTATTATGCAGGTTAAGGAACATAAATGAAGCATTAGGCCCTTCGAACTTTTGGTTCCTCGATCTATAAGTTACTGTAGACGTGTGTAGTTTGTGTTTTAACCGCATTTCACAGTTCAGGGTAGTTCATACAAACCAGGCTGATGACGTATGGAGGAGTGGTTTACTATATTTCTACACTGATACAATGAAAATAAACAGACAATATTATGTCACAGTTATTTTACTAAAAAGTAAGTTAACAAAATAAAAAGCAATTCTATACAAAAACGGTATGATTTATAAAATAGTGTACCGAATTGTTCATAATAAGTCAGGCATGTTCAACAGGCAGAAAGTTGTCTTCTCTGTAAATGATAAATTCATAAGGTTCATATTATTCCTTTTGGTCTGTTACAGCTGTAAATAACAATATATAAATAATAAATGTCAGTGTTTATCTCACACCAATAACACGAACACATCGGCTTTAGCGTTAGCTTGTTAGCATTAGCATTCTGTTCACTTGGGTTGAGGCTAATAACTACATAGATGGAGTGTCACTAACTATTTTTACAGCATGTAGTTAAGTAAATACAGTAGTTAATATTTAGTATTTACTCTCGTTCTACTTGTGTGCTGCTTCCTTTTTTTCCACATTTATCCAACCAAGTCAGAGTAGTAAGCAGCTGAGGTTGCCTGCTTCATACTCCTCTGTAAATACATTCAAAAGAGTCTGTCCACTTCTCATAGCTTTGCGTATCGAAAAGAAGTTTGTAAAAATAATAAACAATAAACTGCACGTAGCCTCGCCTATCGTTGTCTGCAGCGGGTCCTCGGCTGCGCCATCTACTGCCAGCTGTTTCGTAAGTGAAGGAAAGCGCGGGAAACATTGCAGGTCGGTCACGACCAGCGCGTGTCTGTAATGGACGCTTTGCCGCCGTTGGCGGGGAGTCTCTCCCATTGTTGTCATTGCACGAGTCGGAGGTAGGAGGATGTGGTCCTAAAAAGGCGACCTCTAAGCACCGCTCCGGGGCCAGTTCTGGTCATCCCATGGTAAGCACTGGTGATGTGCGATTTTCTAATTAGAGATGTCCGATAATATCGGCCTGCTCATATTATCGGCCGATAAATGCTTTAAAATGTAATATCGAAAATGATCTGTATCGTTTTTTTTTATTATCGGTATCGGTGTTTATTTATTTTTTTAATTAATTTTTTTTTATTTTATTAAATCAACATAAAAAACACAAGATACACTTGCAATTAGTGCACCAACCCAAAAAAACTCCCTCCCCCATTCACACTCATTCACACAAAAGGGTTGTTTCTTTCTGTTAATAACATTCTGGTTCCTACATTTATATCAATATATATCAATACAGACTGCAGGGATACAGTCCGTAAGCACACATGATTGTGCGTGCTGCTGGTCCACTAATAGTACTAACCTTTAATAGTTAATTTTACTCATTTTCATTAATTACTAGTTTCCATGTAACTGTTTTTATATTGTTTTACTTTCTTTTTTATTCAAGAAATGTTTTTAATTTATTTATCTTATTTTATTTAATTAATTTTTTAAAAAGGACCTTATCTTCACCATACCTGGTTGTCCAAATTAGGCATAATAATGTGTTAATTCCACGACTGTATATATATCGGTATCGGTTGGTATTGGTAATTAAGAGTTGGACAATATCGGAGTATGGGATATCGGCAAAAAAGACATTATCGGACATCCCTAATTCTAATTGCCAGTTGTTTTCTTGCTTGCACATTACGTATTTACCTAGAGTTAGAGAGTTTGAGTTTATTTCGAACATGCAAGCATACAACATGATACATCACAATTTCCAGTTTCTCTTTTTAACATGTTCGAAAAGGAGTAGGAAGAAGCAGAGCTTATTTAATCCTACCCCTTTTCTTTACATAACAGTTGCTGAAACTTTTTGTTCACTTCCTGTTCTCAATTTATTCACAATAAACTCCATAGGTAATCACAATAAAAATAAATAAATAAATAATAGTAAGAATTTAATAATAATAATTGGTGAAGTAAGTCATATTTCATATGATGAGATAAGTAAGATTACTTTAAGAATGAATGAATGGATGGATGAAATAAATTGAGAATGTTTGTCATGGTTCTTCTTCTTTGTACTTTGTAAACGCTTTAAGTTTGAAGAGTTTCTTGAAGTGGATCATATTAGTACATTGTTTGATTGCTTTGCTTAATCCATTCCATAATTTAATTCCACATATTGATATACTGAAGGTCTTAAGTGTTGTATGTGCGTACAAATGTTTTAAATTACATTTTTCTCTAAGATTATATTTCTCCTCTTTTAGGCGGAAGAAAAAGTAGTTCTTACCAATCATGTTTCATTTAGACAGGTTAAGTTACATTCCACTGTATTGCTGCTGGTGATATACATGATCTCAAATAACTAAAGTATCGAAAGTATCGATATTTTGATTTAAGAATCGATACTATAGCATAAAGATCTGGTATCGGCGGTTTCGATATTTTAGTATTGATTCAAACATCACTAGAAAGTACACGTCGGAGGAAGACCAGCCGGAAGAGGAGGTAGGCCGTACTACCTCAACATGTGTTGCCTTCATTATGAGGCTTATATAAAAGGCTTTTAATTTTTTGCGGATCCTGACAGATTTTTATTTTTTTTTCTGGTCCAGTATGGCTCTTTCAACATTTTGGGTTGCCGACCCCTGCTCTAGGTGCATTAAGCAGTTAAGAGATAATTACTCCACTGTAATCCTTCAGATGCTTTGGCCAACGCAAATATAGATGTACCTAAATCTAATATATCAAAAAGATTTTCATTCCGATGTAATAACACTTATTAATCAAATGCCTTGAGAGTTACCATACTCCATTGATTAAAACCAAATGTGTCAAAACGGTCTTATTTGAAGAACTGGTAATGTTAGTAATAAAGTACAGGATAGAAAACAGACTTTAAAAGGAGGATGGAAAGTCGGAGAAGATAAGATAAAGGATAGACCAACACGGAAAAAGTCTGGGGAGAAGATGAAGTCGAAACTTTGGCAGAAGTTTGGCCTTTATTCTCTCTTACCAGAATGACAGAGTTGGATCCGGGAAGCCTCCTGTGCGCGCTTCACGATGGCCTTAACCAACCCGACATACACTTCACAGGAGCCAGACTGTGTTTTCCTTTCACCGACACTCCTCCCCAGGGGTTCGTGGGGGCCAAACCTTGTTTCCTTCTCCTCTCCTCCCCACCTTCATCTCTGCATCCCTCCCAGGCCTAATGCTTAACCATAACTAAGGCCAGATGTTTCCCATCAGCTCCCTAGTCAAGATAACTCTCAAAACTGCCTTGCTCCGACATCCCCCCACTCTCTTTACACTGCAGGTCGTGTTGTTCAGTGAAGTTCTTGGTACAGTATATCCTTATGTGTCTTTGAATTTTATCCTGTATTAACAATATACAGTACGTTGGCGTGAGCATTCCCGTGACTGTTGTCTTTAATTATCTGTATACTTCATCAGCACCATAGAAATACACTACAGTGTATTATACAAGTTGATTGCATGAGAATGACTTTTTTTCAGATAAATGTTTTGTATTAGTTTGCAATCATTATAATTTATGGTGTAAAGTGTTTGTTTGCCACGGTTACACTATATGGCTGCCTCGAGGGCACTAACTTTCAAACGTGCTTTATATTCAGCATTATATCCTGCCCCCTCCCTGCTCCGAGCATTTTAGTCATATGCCCCATTTAACACACACCACACGCAAGTGATCAGTAACAGTATAATGTTATGCTACAAAAGCAGTGTTCGAAATACTGTGCAGGCAGAATACTGTGCAAGTTCTCAGCCATGACTGCAAACTGTTGGTCGCTTCTCTGGGACTGCTTTTGTGTATGTGCGCGTCAGTGACGTGTGGTGAGGTTCATGGCTGGTGAGGCACTGACTTCATCACAGTCAGATTTACAAACATATGGACCCTAAAGATGATCTTATTCACCATTTGATTGGCAGCAGTTAACGGGTTATGTTTAAAAGCTCATACCAGCATTCTTTACACATACAAACTGTAGCACACAAAAAAGCACATTTAATGAAATAAACGTTATTATGGTCTTACCTTTACTTATAAATGAAGTCCATGCGCCGCTCCTTTTGAATAAAAGCATCGATAACTTGTTTATAGAAGTCTTCCTTATCTTTCTTCAGTTTTAAAAGCCTCTCTGTCTCGATGGAGATCTTCCTTTAATTATTACCTCCTGCTTCGATTGAAAGTCCAGTTTAGAAAACTGTTTTATTTTAGATATGTAATCCTCCATGTTAAAAGTCCAGGCGAGAGGAAAAAATAAACGATCGCTGCCGCTGCACTTGACTTGCTAACTGTTGCTGCTTGTTGTCACTTATTCTGCAGCCGAGTAGTCGCAAGAATGATCCCTGGGATCACTGGCGCCCTCTACCATCAGGAGGCGGGATTACTGCGAGCCTCACCCAGTGAGTCTTCGCAGCCGTTTTATGATTGCTCAGCACAAGAAATACGTTACACACATACAGTTGTTGACAAAATACACTGTACATTATATACCTCAGCTAACTAAACTATGGAAATGTATAATATAATTCATATAGCAATACGGTTTCACTGCACAGCAGGCCAGCAGTTAGCCGAGTCATTGCGCAATCCATGGTGAGGCTCAACTGGCTGCTGACTCACCGCAAGTCTCTTCTCAGTATTTGAACGGCAAATGTGAAAATTCAGCGATTTTGAATAAAAATGATCTAAAACTAGTGAAGTTAAATAGAAAATAACTTTATAGTATAATCACTGGATACATATAACAATTTAAATATTTTTTTTTCTTTTTACATTTTTTTTCTTTCCATGATGGCACGTGAGGCCCCGCCTCACCTGCCTCCCCTGACTGCACGTCACTGGTGCACGTGCAATGGACTTGTGCATGTGTATGACACAGCCGTGAGGTCTCCCAACTTTTTCAACTAGTAGGGCCCATTTTGATATTTATATACAGTACAGGCCAAAAGTTTGGGCACACCTTCTGCTCATTCAATGCATTTATTTTATTTTCCTGATTATTTACATTGTAGATCACTGAAGGCATCAAAACTATGAATGAACACATGTGGAGTTATGTACTTACAAAAAAAGGTGAAATAACTGAAAACATGTTTTATATTCTAATTTCTTCAAAATAGTCACCCTTTGTTCTTATTACTGCTTTGCACACTCTTGGCATTCCCTCGATGAGTTCCAAGCACACTTGTGAAGTGAAAACCATTTCAGGTGACTACCTCTTGAAGCTCATCGAGAGAATGCCAAGAGTGTGTGAAAAAATTGATTAGGCCTACTATTATTATATTTATTATATTATTATATTGCACTGTTAAAATCTCATTGTTGCGCTATTGATCAGGTTGTTTCTTTGCATTTAGTTTTTGATTTGTCCAGAGAATTCGCTTTTATATATTGTATGTGTCCGCAACTGTACAGTATGTGTATGATGTATCAGGTGTATTGTAGATTTCTTTATTGCAATGTGCTGTAACACTTAGTCCACATTGATTGGTAGTGAGTCCACTTTGGTTATGGGAATATCTCTCAAAAATCTTTAACTGTTGTGAGCATTCCCTTCAATATTTACCACTTTTAAACCAACAACAGGTGCTGTTGCACCGCCTCTGCCTCACATTGTGATAGATAGACTTTTATTATCCCACAATGGCGATATAACGACTTCATTCAAATTACATTAACAGTAGTTGCACGGGGAGCTCACAGGCAGAGAGAGAAACATGAGGATTGGTTCGTGAAAACTACAATGTCAACTATTGAGACTGTTAATATAATTAACTGTGAATAAAGGCTGCAGTTTATCAAGACGAAGTGAACGTATCTTTCATTTTTTTCACAATTGTAGAATCGATATTGTTACCTCTTAAATTATGCGACATGTACATTAAGTAGGATTACTTATTACTGTAGTATGTGCGAGTCTCTACGCTTGCGCCTTATGACGGATGACGGCGAGACTTGTGCAGTCGCCAATCATGTGCAACGTTATTTAAACATACGCTCTGTGATTAGTGAGTCAAGTGATTTGTGAGATTTTGCACGTGCGTTGGGGGTGGAGGTGAATCATGTGCACTTTTGCGCATGCGTTTTGTGATGAGTAAATCAAGTGTTTAAAGTGAATCACTTCACTTCGGTGAGTCACAGAGTACCTGAGTCAGTAAAAGAATCAGAATCAGAAGTACTTTAACAATCCGCGAGGGGAAATTAAGATTTTCAGCACAATCCCATTCAAGAGCAGACAAGAATCACATTTACCATCACTAGTTTTAAATACCTAAATTATGAATGTTTTGATTAAATTGTGTGACCTAATAAGTTTCCACTCTTGTAATAAACTCCCTTCAAATATTTCAGCGTGTAATTAGACAAGTTTTCCTGTATAATGTTAACAAACCCTGTCATGTAATTACCAAGGGGAATCGGGGTTTTGATCCCCACTGACTCAGTGTGAGAGGCTAAAAGCCAGGCACAGCTTACTGTAACTTACACAGATACAATATGCTTTACAATAATGATGTCATATCTCCAGTATGATTATACTAAGCTATTTCCTGCATTCTCTCCTTTGGACCATCAGTATGTGTCTCTCATGGTTTGTTTCTTCTCCACAGGCTCTTCTGTCTTCAGAGCCCAAATCCTCCAGTTGCAGTCTGTTGAAAATGACCATGAACGAGCTGATTGCTCTTGCCATGCCTGCCACTGACAGAAACACAGATAACTCCACTGTTCCTCAGGTTTGTAATAGCTCCCCATCTCATCTTAGTGTGTATTGGCCTGTTGTGTTTTGACTCAGCTCCATGCTTACGTGCCATCTCCCCACAGGTCCATGCTCTGAACATTCTGAGGGCGCTTTACAGGGACACTCGACTGGGAGAAAACATAATTCCCTTTGTGTCAGATGGAATGCAGGTTGCTGTACTTGGCTTCACTTCTCCAGTGTGGGCAGTGAGTTCCTCTCTACTCAGTCCTTTGCTTTTACACGAGTAATAAGCGGCATCTCAAATTCATTAAAAGTAGTTTTAAAATGAAACCCAAAATATACATTAACAGATATTTGTCTTGAACTCTAAAGATGTCTAAATAGCTAAAATTATTTATTCATAAGTGTCATATTCTGTTCTCCGCCTTTACAAGTCTTGACAATTTTATATTAATGAGATTGTATAATGCATACAACATGTATTATGTTAGGGGTTCGCAAACATTTTGGTCATGTATATTTTCTAAGAACCCCCTTAATGTTGTCACCGAATTAAAAAAAATAAAATTGCTGACATTTATTCAACCTCAATACTTCACACTTGCTTTATTATAATTTATGTACAAACCCCGTTTCCATATGAGTTTGGAAATTGTGTTACATGTAAATATAAACGGAATACAATGATTTGCAAATCCTTTATAACCCATATTCAATTGAATGCACTACAAAGACAAGATATTTGATGTTCAAACTCATAAACTTTATTTTTTTTTTGCAAATAATAATTAACTAAGAATTTCATGGCTACAACACGTGCCAAAGTAGTTGGGAAAGGGCATCTTTCACCACTGTGTTACATGGCCTTTCCTTTTAACAACACTCAGTAAACGTTTGGGAACTGAGGAGACACATTTTTTAAGCTTCTCAGGTGGAATTCTTTCCCATTCTTGCTTGATGTACAGCTTAAGTTGTTCAACAGTCCGGGGGTCTCCGTTGTGGTATTTTAGGCTTCATAATGCGCCACACATTTTCAATAGGAGACAGGTCTGGACTACAGGCAGGCCAGTCTAGTACCCGCACTCTTTTACTATGAAGCCACGTTGATGTAACACGTGGCTTGGCATTGTCTTGCTGAAATAAGCAGGGGCGTCCATGGTAACGTTGCTTGGATGGCAGCATATGTTGCTCCAAAACCTGTATGTACCTTTCAGCATTAATGGCGCCTTCACAGATGTGTAAGTTACCCATGTCTTGGGCACTAATACACCCCCATACCATCACAGATGCTGGCTTTTCAACTTTGCGCCTATAACAATCCGGATGGTTCTTTTCCTCTTTGGTCCGGAGGACACGACGTCCACAGTTTCCAAAAACAATTTGAAATGTGGACTCGTCAGACCACAGAACACTTTTCCACTTTGTATCAGTTCATCTTAGATGAGCTCAGGCCCAGCGAAGCCGACTGCGTTTCTGGGTGTTGTTGATAAACGGTTTTTGCCTTGCATAGGAGAGTTTTAACTTGCACTTACAGATGTAGCGACCAACTGTAGTTACTGACAGTGGGTTTCTGAAGTGTTCCTGAGCCCATGTGGTGATATCCTTTACACACTGATGTCGCTTGTTGATGCAGTACAGCCTGAGGGATCAAAGGTCACAGGCTTAGCTGCTTACGTGCAGTGATTTCTCCAGATTCTCTGAACCCTTTGATGATATTACGGACCGTAGATGGTGAAATCCCTAAATTCCTTGCAATAGCTGTTTGAGAAAGGTTTTTCTTAAACTGTTCAACAATTTGCTCACGCATTTGTTGACAAAGTGGTGACCCTCGCCCCATCCTTGTTTGTGAATGACTGAGCATTTCATGGAATCTACTTTTATACCCAATCATGGCACCCACCTGTTCCCAATTTGCCTGTTCACCTGTGGGATGTTCCAAATAAGTGTTTGATGAGCATTCCTCAACTTTATCAGTATTTATTGCCACCTTTCCCAACTTCTTTGTCACGTGTTGCTGGCATCAAATTCTAAAGTTAATGATTATTTGCAAAAAAAAAATGTTTATCAGTTTGAACATCAAATATGTTGTCTTTGTAGCATATTCAACTGAATATGGGTTGAAAATGATTTGCAAATCATTGTATTCCATTTATTTTTACATCTAACACAATTTCCCAACTAATATGGTAACAGGGTTTGTATAAATATATATAACATGTAACATATGCAGTCCTCAGATTACTATCAAGTTGTGTTCCTGTGACGCGATGCATTTTCACATTCAAACACTTTAAGGGGTCCTATTGTGCAAAACCAACTTTTTTTTACCGGTTAGTTCCTGTTATAGTGTATTTGGGACACAAGTCCTGAAATTTTTAAATCAAACCATGGAGGAACTGCAGCGATATTTATAAAACAATCTTGCCTTATTCCCAGTTTGTTCCAAACAAGCTGTTTTAGATTTGCCCCGACATGTGACGTTTTTCAACATGCGACATCTGTAGATAACACCAAATATGGTAGAGGTTTATCCTAAGAGCTTTGCGCAAGGCTGCCATTGTAGTCCGAAGTTGTAGTCAGTAAGCTCCATATTTTTCTCTATCTTCTTGTTGCGGGGCAGATTGGCTCGTACATCCACATGCATCCTCCGCTCTTGCCATTTTTGATCAAAAGTAGTGAATAGTTGTAACTTAGGGCATGTCCACACCAACAATGATAGTTTCAAAAGCGCATATTAAGTTAAAGCTATCTTCATCCACACAAGTGTTGTTTCAAAACTGTCTGTCTACACACAAACGCACACACCAGCTGTCATTCACATTTTCTTCAATCAGAAGCCTAGAGAAGCAGCAAAAGCAGACTTAGTGACATTACACCACTGTTATTATATTTATTTTGATATATTAGACATACAATGACATGTACATAATCTTTAAAACCACTGCTCTTACACAGAGCCCTGGGAACATTATGAATATTTTTAAGTGCTTGAAACGCGCATACGCGCCTCTGCTGCTGAAACCTAACACTCGTGGAATTATAACATGCTTAATCAGCAACATGGTGACATATTACATGTGCAATAAAGTGTACATTATTTGTAAAATCAGCACACACTAACAAGGAGCCAAGGAAACACCTTGAATAGTAATGTGCCTAAAGCTGCAAAACTCTAGTTGAATTATAACGCATTTAAACATAAATATAGTGATATATTACATGTGCAATGAAGTGTATATCGTCTTTAACATGAGCACACATAAACAAAGAGGAAGAATACAGCATGTTTTTTTTTTAAGTCACTCAGGCACGTTATACGCGCGCGCACGGTGGCGCCCGGCTCCATCTACACAAATGGAACCAACACGCGTAAGTTAACTTCATGATCTGTCGTTAAATAAGGATTAAAAACATGAAATAATATTACAACTTTATAATGACACAAAGCAAAAAGTCGTGCTTGTCAAAGTTGTCCCGTCAGCTGGAGGTCCAATAGCGATCGAATCCAAAACAGCTGACTGTCATTGGAGCTGGCGAGAGTGTCTCAGCATCTTTCGAAGCCCATTTTAATGCATCTTTTCATCAATGTTGAGTGAAAATAGCAGCATCTTTATGTTCAAACATATACAATAAGTCTTCTTATAGTGTGTTTAAAGCCAACAAGGCAGTGTTGTTTACTATATTGGAGATGACAGCGCACAACGGATGCGGTGTCATCTCCAATACTTCTCTGATGACAGCGCACGTCCTCGAATAAGTGAAAGTCTCCAATTAAGCCGTGTACACGCATACGCTAAGCGTAGAGTTTTGGAACTCTACCCTTTGGCCAGTGTTTGCAAAAGTTTAAGGACAAAAGTATGCGTTTGCGTGTGGACAAGAGCCCTAAACGCAGAGATAGGTATGCGTTCATGATTTATCCATGTGGACATGGCCTTATATCTGTCAGTAGACCCTGTTGGGAGCGCCAAAAACTACAACATGGCTGACGGGGAGTAGACGGAAGTCGAAGTGGAGGCACATAAATAAGACCACCCTTAAAATGGCACATCCTGAAGAGAGGGTCAGAAAGCGGTCTTGGCAAAATATTGACAAAAGAACCACCATAACATGTTATATAGACCACAAGAAAGTGTTTTAAATGTAGAAACAAAAAATCATAATATGACCCCTTTAAGTACCTTATGGTGTACACAGAACACATGAATGACATAAATCATAGCAATAAAAACAATAAACACAAAATTAAAATGAAACCGTTATAAAAAAGAGAACAATTGATTTCCTTTATCAATGCATAATGAAACTGCCTTGCTGTTTTATCATCCCTAACAGCCTCACCGTAAACATTAACATTATTTAAATTAGCACAGGCCTTAAACTGCATTTCCCATCCTTTACTGACTACAAACACTTTCAATTCTGTTTCCCTTTTTACTTTGCAAGGTTTCAAACTTTCTTATGACCTTCTCCTGAATCAATATAAAGCTCACTGGGATACAGTGTAGATGTTGGTCTTTCAACACCAAAGCACAAGCAACCTTTCTATCTAAAGAATCAGACCACTACACTGCCTAGTTAATACTGTCATTTTCTTAAGAGTAGATTCTTTATCACACTCAAGCATACCATCTTTATCCTCAATGATGGTTATGACAGTCAAATGGTTGAGACAAAAAGTGTGGCCAATTTTGGTGTTTCTCGTTTCTCAGAGCTTTTCATAATGTTCATTTTCACTTCCATGGTGATCAGCCTTTCTTATACTTAGGAGATGTAATGAAGTGCAAAATGAAAACAAATAAGAGATGTTATCCATCTTCAGTATAGCACTACATGAGGCAGAAATTGTATTCTTTCACCCCGCGTGAGGCACAAATTGTGTGCATGCTGTAACTAATTCTCGAGCGTGTCTCATATATACAAAACAAAATGATGTTTTTACTAGGGCTGTAAACGCTAACGCACGTGATTAATACAAAAAATAACAATTGCGTTATCATAAATGAATGAAGAGTAATTGCACATTCGGTTTGACCGCACCTTAACCCAAAAGGCGGTACGCGTCAGTGATCAGGTCCCACGTGACCACTTTTGCTTCAAAACACACTCCGACTGAACTTTAGCTACAGCTAAGGTAATGTGTTTGTTTTGCAGCGACAGCATTTCTTTTCATCGTCGCACATCAAGTTTAGGGCCATGTCCACATGAACACGGACACTTAAAAAAATGCATACTTATCTCTGCGTTTAGGCCTCTTGGTCACATGCAAATGCTTAGTTTTGTTCTCAAAAATGCAGACTTTTGTGTAGCGTTCCAAAACTCTCCACTCAGCATATGCGTGTACACGGCTCAAACGGAGACTTGTACTCCCCTGTTGACGTCTCGGTTGTGCGTTGTCATTTCCAAAGCTCAACAACACTGCCTTGCTGCCTTTAAACACACTATAAGAGGATTTACTGTACATTTGAACATAAACATGCTTCTATTTTCACTATACATTGAAAAAAGTTGCTTCAAAATGGACTTTGTAACAGTCCTGCCAGCAACAATGATAGTCGTTTTGGATACGATTGCTGTCGGACCTCCACCTAAAGGAACAACTTTGACAAGCAAGACTTTTTGCTTTGTGTCATAAGAAAGGTGCAACATTATCGCATGTGTTTGAACCTTGTTGCACGACAGATCATGAAGTCAACTTATGTGTGTTGGTTCCATTTGTGTAGATGCAGCGGGAGCGACCGTGCACGCACAAATAACGCGCCCAAGCGACTAAAAAAAACATGATGTACCCTTCCTCTTTGTTAATGTTAAAAACCAATATGAACTTCATTGCATCATCCATCCATCCATCTTCTTCCGCTTATCCGGTGTCGGGTCGCGGGGGCAGCAGCCTAAGCAGAGAAGCCCAGACTTCCCTCTCCCCAGCCACTTCGTCCACTTCCTCCCGGGATGTTTTGTTTTTAGCCGATACAAGTGTCTTTTAATGACCTTCCACGATCCTGAACTGCAAGAAGGTGTGGACACTAGCTCCAATGGGTTGTCTCACACGTGCAATAAAGTCCGGGTGAAGTGCCACCCGGACTTCATTGCACATGCATCTCTATATTGATCATTAAATGCGTTACAATTCCACAAGAGTTTTGTTGCGGCACACGCACGTACGTGCGCTTTAGGCACTTAGACATGCAAAAAGGTTTCCTTGGCTCGTTAGTGCGTGCTGATTTTAGAAATAATGTACACTTCACTGCACATGTAATATATCACCATGTCGCTGATTAAACATGTTATAATTGAGGGTTTCAGCAGCTGCAAAGTAGTATATCAAAATAAACATGATAACAGAGGTGTAATGCCACCTAAGTCAGCTGTGGCTGCTTTTTCAGGCTTCTGATTGGACAAAATGTACATGACAGCAGGTGTATGCGTTTGTTTGTAGACAGACAGTTTTGAAACTACACTTGCGTGGATGAAGATAGTTTTAACCCCAAATATGTGTGTTTGAAACTCTCCCTGTTCATGTAGACATGGCCTTAAAATACCATCTTAAAGCGAAACACGTACTTGAGATTGACAACTAGCAGAGAACAAACAACGCTGGCAGAGTTTACCGGCGTCAATTCCAAAGTGTGATTCATCTGAGAAAAACCGTAATCATTTGACTGTCCTAGTTTTTATTTAATTATTAGGAGCGTCTTCATAACCACAAACGGTGTAAAACAAGGACTACCTGATAATAACATACACATTCAAAGAAAAGAAAAATGAAAATACATCCACAATCCTCCATTTGCTACTGGTCTACCGACTGACAGCCATTCAAACTCACTTTCACACCAATAGGCAATTTAATTTCATTAAATTATTAAATGTATGTTTTTGGACTGTTGGAGGAAATGGGAGTAACCAGAGTAAATTAGAATAAACATAGAGACAACATTAAAATTCTCTATAGACAGACCTGAGCCTAGATTGGAACTTTGAACTACTTCACTGTTGGCAACTGTGCTGCACCAAAATAAACATAGTGTTACTTCAAATTATTGGCAAATGAATTGGCATCAGTGCCTTTAAATAAGCCTGTTGTCATAAGTCATTGAATTAGGCTCTATCATGGTCTTATCACGCACAAATCAAATCTATATTAATTGCAGTCAGAAGTGTAGAACGTGATGATGTTGAGGTAAGTTATGTGAGTGGCAGGGCTAGAATTGTATTCGATTAACATGCTGGAATCAAGTTTATTGCAATTTTATTCATTTTAAAAACTGTTCTCCTGCCTTACTTGTCAAGACATTTGCTCTCACAGCTGATGTAAAATAATCTTATTTCAGTTTGCATTTGCGTTAATCTCACAATTATGAGCAGAATCACTCACGTATGATGTGATGTAATTTGTGAGGTGCCCACCTTGCCAGACAGACCAAAATGTGGTCACAGTTTGTAAGATATTGATTTGGCTTTTGGACCCCCCAAGTTCATCCCCACTGGCACTACAGACTTCCAGATTACAACATAGTCTAGGATTACACTACATTTGCAGCTCAAGATCATTTAAATGCTATATTTTACTCAATATTCCATGAGCTGTTTTTTTGCTTCTAAACTACCAGAAGATTGGGTGTTTTCACTACTTTAATATATTACTTTCCTATTGTGATCCTACCATCTAATACCACTTTTGTTTTATTACAGGTAAGGAATTCTTGTACTCTTCTTTTCAGCACTCTGATCACAAGAATCTTTGGAGTGAAGAAAGGGAGGGATGAACACGCAAAAAAAAACAGGTCCGCCTCTCTTCTCTCTCTGGTGTAGAGTGAAATGTTTTTATTGGCGTGCAGTTGGTACAAATCAGTGGTTCTCATTCATGTACTTTATTTGCAAATAGCAATGCAGGTTCACAATTACTAGTTTCAAAATAGTTATCATTTACTCAGCAGTCCATACTTTTACATTTCAACTTTAAGGCAATTAATGATGACATTAGTCTACTAGTCTACTACACAGTTGTTTGTGGGACACCAGCAGGGGGCACTGTTGTAACACTCTCATTTTCCCTTATTCTCAACTCTCAAGACCCTACTGCTTAAAAAGATGCTGTTTTTCGTGTTTTGAGAACTGATATGTACAAAATGCAGTAAGCTAATCAAGCAATGTAAAATGTATCTAATCCATTTGAAGCCTTTTGTCTATCGATCCATTAGTTTATAAGTATCGAACAGACTTTTACAGACTTGTTCTTTAAAATCAGACCACATCTTGATCAAGTATTATTCCCACATATATTTTACCGATAGTTTTATTTTACTTGAACCTGTAACTTTGGGTTGTGCAGAAGGTCCGGAAGTGACGATAGTCAGCAATTAGGAAGAATAAAAATGTCATGATTGGCTGTAGGACAGTATGAGTGTCTTCGTCCATCTCTAGTGAATAATCCAGAGTAGTTTCATTAGTCTTTGAGTCAGATTTGAGGAAGATTTTCACGGTATTTGTTTTGGGCTCATCTTCTAAAAGCCAAGCCAAGGCTGCTCCTGTTTATGTAGTAATGTTTCACTATTTTTATCAGTCGTCTCTCTTTATTCAAACTCTAAGGTATTGCCCACTCCTCTTGACTGCGTGTTTGGTCTTTTATTTACTTCCTGCCAATTGGTTTCCTTGCAAGTCGAGCAACAACAAAGGTTCTCTACTCAGGCCGATTCTGGACTGGTCTCTGGACACCTTCCTATTTCAGGGTCATAGATTTAATTTATTCCTCTACTTTATGACACAAGGTGTTATTGGGTCATCCTCTCTTTATCTTATTTTCAGGTGTCCAGTTCACTTCCAGAGTCTTGCTCTCTTCTCAAAATATGTCCAATCCAGTTCCAGTGCCGCTTTATTACAATGCTATCCATGTTGTCTTGCTGACATCTTACCAATAGATCTTCATACAATACCTTGTTAGGTGAACAAATTAATTGGTTCTTCCTCTACTCTTTGTGTGGAAGACTGACCAGTGCATCAGGAAAGTATTCATAGCGCTTTACTTTCTCCAACACCCCCCGCAACCCAGAAAGGGACAAGCGGTAGAAAATGGATGGATGGAATTAATTAATGTTTGTCCTCCACATGTTACAAACAATACCTCATTATGACAATACGAAAAAAGTTGTTTTTTTCCAAATGCAATGGATGGACATTTATTAAAACTAAAAAAGATTTAAAAAAACACATTTGCAGAATACTGGTTTGATGCACCTTTGGCAGCAATTACAGCTTTAAGTCTTTTTGAATACAATGCCACAAACTGGGCACACCTATCTTTGGGCAATTTTGCCCATTCCTCTTTGCAGCACCTCTCTAGCTCCATCAGGTTGGATGGGAAGCAATGGTTTGTATCCAGGATGTCTCTGTACATTGCTGCATTCATCTTAGTCTCGTCAGAAAAGTGACCAAGAACCTTATGGTCACTCTGTCAGAGTTAAAGCATACCTCTGTGGAGAGAGGAGAACCTTCCAGATTGACAACCATCTCGAGAGCAATCTACCAATCAGGCCTGTATAGTATAGTGGCCAGACGGAAGCCATTTTTTAGTAGATTGTTTGCCAAAATGCACCTAAAAGACTCTCAGACCATGAGAAACAAAATTCTCTGGTCTGATGAGACACAGATTGAATTCTTTGGCGTGAATACCAGGCATCGTGTTTGGAGGAAACCAGGCACCGCTCATTACCAGGCGAATAACATCCTAAAGTGAAGCATGGTGGTGGCAGCATCATGCTGTAGGGATGATTTTTAGCTACAGGAACTGGAAGACTAGTCAGGATAGAGGAAAAGCTGAATTCAACAATGTACAGAGACAACCTTAATGAAAATTGCCGCTTCCCAACCAACCTGATGGAGCTTGTGAGGTGCTGCAAAGAGGAATGGGCAAAATTGCCCAAAGATAAGTGTGCAAAGTTTGTGGCATTGTATTCAAAAGGTTTTGAGGCTGTAATTGCTGCCAAAGGTGCATCAACAAAGTAATGAGCGAAGACTGTGGATAGATACTTAGATGTGATTATTTTATTTTTTAAATCAATGTATTCCATTTTGGAATAAGGCTGTAACATAACTGTATGTCACTTGCTGTCATGTGTCAGCATTCTGTGCCATACAGGAGGGTGGATAGACCCCAGCTCTGCTATAACTTGAGTTTTGTTATAGTTTTAGTGACTTCCATATGTAGTTCAGTATGCTGGATGCATTTCTGGTTTTGTCGACTCTATTTTTTTCATATCTTATAGTACTCCCAAGATGGGTGAACTAATGTGTTGTTTGTTGAGCTTCTTCCTCCACATGAATTGGATCTGTGTGTTTGTCATCGCTTCAGATCTCCCTCTGGTTTACTTTCAGGCACACTTTCTTAAGTTGTTGAGTTGTGATGTTTTGTCTTGTGTGTGTGTGTGTGTGTGTGTGTGTGTGTGTGTGTGTGTGTGTGTGTGTGTGTGTGTGTGTGTGTGTGTGTGTGTGTGTGTGTGTGTGTGTGTGTGTGTGTGTGTGTGTGTGTGTGTGTGTGTGTGTGTGTGTGTGTGTGTGTGTGTGTGTGTGTGTGATTGTCAGCAAAAGTGTATTCCACTGTTTAGGAAAAGGTAAAAAAAAAAAGGGTGTAGAGTGTGGGGGTTTATTATTATAATGTGTTCGGTGAGTTAAAAACCTTCAGAGAGAAAATGGCTAAGAAAATGACCTTTAGTATGTTATCTGTGGCAGAGGTAGGTCATTTGTAGTTTAGTGGTTTACATAGCTGACTTTCATGCATGACTTTTTTGCATGAATGGAATCAATTCCTACACAAAGACAGTATATGTATCATCTGCCTTTTGCCCACTGTAGATAGGATACACTCCAAATCATATTCATCAAATCATATAAAAATGTATTAAGAGAAGATGCAAATTTATTCTCAAAAAGTTGGGACATCGCATGTTCTACTGGCTTTTACTGTATTTCCCCAATGGCTAAAATAACTTCACTGAGATGTTTCCTTCTGCCATCTACCAGTTTCTAATAATGGCTAACAGAAAGTTTCCCAGACTCCTCAACACACAATACTTTCAGCTGTGGTGTGATGAGTGTTTTCTTGCATGCACAGCAATTTTCAGATCACCCTGCAGAATTCCAGTCGCATTAAGATCCGTGCTTTGACTTGGCCACTGCAAAACTGTCCTTTTATTTATGTCAAGCCATACTTTGTTGGTTTGACTCGGAAGTTTTTTGGTTATTGCGGTTTTACAAGATACCCCTCTGCTTCAGTTTTTGAAAACATGTTGTCATGTGTTCTTGAAGTACGACGGGCCCAGTTCTGCTGTCAACCACCAGCCGGAGGTCCAGCTTGACTTTATTTTTTCAAACTATAAAAATGATTTTATGGTTAGAATTAGCACTTTTGAGTGACATGCAGGTTACTTTGGTAACCATAAAAAGCTCTGCTCCATGCAGACAAGGCAGGTGGAAGAGTGGGTGGGTGTTTACACAGCAACAAGCCTGAGCCAAGACAGAGGCAGATTTCTACAACAAAGTTCTGCAGAACAGTGATATTATATCGAATACTTGGATGTTTCTTTGTTTTGCGTTTATATTTTGCCGTGTTTTTTGCATTTTGTTGTTTTTGCTTGATTATAAAAGATGTCGATTAAGGAGGTGTTCTCCAGTAGAGGAGCAACGTCCATTTATTGTTAATATTCATTAAAGGCCTAATTAAATGAATTTTTTTTATTTAAACGGGGATAGCAGATCCATTCTATGTGTCATACTTGATCATTTCGCGATATTGCCATATTTTTGCTGAAAGGATTTAGTAGAGAACATTGACGATAAAGTTTTGGTCGCTGATAAAAAAAAAGCCTTGCCTGTACCGGAAGTAGCGTGACGTCACAGGTTGAAGGGCTCCTCACATTTCCCCATTGTTTACACCAGCAGCGAGAGCGATTCGGACCGAGAAAGCCACGATTACCCCATTAATTTGAGCGAGGATGAAAGATTCGTGGATGAGGATCGTGAGAGTGAAGGACTAGAGTGCAGTGCAGGACGTATCTTTTTTCACTCTTACCCTAACTTAGGTACAAGGGTTCATTGGATTCCACACTCTCCCCTTTTTCTATTGTGGATCACGGATTTGTATTTTAAACCACCTCGGATACTATATTCTCTTGAAAATGAGAGTCGAGAACGCGAAATGGACATTCACAGTGACTTTTATCTCCACAACAATACATCGGCGAAGCACTTTAGCTACGGGGCTAACGTGATAGCATCGGGCTTAACTGCAGATAGAAACAAAATAAATAAACCCCTAACTGGAAGGATAGACAGAAAATCAACAATACTATTAAACCATGGACCTGTAACTACACGGTTAATGCTTTCCAGCCTGGCGAAGCTTAACAATGCTGTTGCTAGCGACGCCATTGAAGCTAACTTAGCTACGGGACCTCACAAAGCTATGCTAAAAACCTTAGCTATCCACCTACGCCAGCCAGCCCTCATCTGCTCATCAACACCCGTGCTCACCTGCGTTCCAGCGATCGACGGAGCGACAAAGGACTTCACCCGATCATCGATGCGGTCGGCGGCTAGCGGCGGCTAGCGTCGGCTAGCGTGTCTGCTATCCAAGTCAAAGTCCTCCTGGTTGTGTTGCTGCAGCCAGCCGCTAATACACCGATCCCACCTACAACTTTCTTCTTTGCAGTCTTCATTGTTCATTAAACAAATTGCAAAAGATTCACCAACACAGATGTTCAGAATACTGTGGAATTTTGCGATGAAAACAGAGCTTTTTGTATTGGATACAATGGTGTCCGACCATTCACGTCACGCGCATACGTCATCATACATAGACGTTTTCAACCGGAAGTTTCGCGGGAAATTTAAAATTGCACTTTATAAGTTAACCCGGCCGTATTGGCATGTGTTGCAATGTTAAGATTTCATCATTGATATATAAACTATCTGACTGCGTGGTCGGTAGTAGTGGGTTTCAGTAGGCCTTTAAGGGTTTCTGATTGTGCAGAGAAGATATGAGGTGTAGGGCTCATTTAGATATAATTTGCGTATTTAAATGGAGGCATTAACAAGGAGGGGCCAGTCCAACTAGTGTGCTTATTTCGATGTTATTTAGGAAGTACTACGGTAATGTGCTTGGATTCATGTGTGGCCTTTTTGCTTTGTGACCTGATTGACGTTACCCTGATATAATCTTTAACATAAACACAACCAGCTGACACAAAAGATTACTTTACCAATATCCATCTCAAGCATCCAGCTTTATCAAGCCTGTGTCAGCATCACATGTCACGATAGGATTAAGTGTGGACCCCAGAGCAGATTCGAGTCAGAAAATCCAGTACAAAAATAGGCATGGGGCAATGTTTAGAGCGGTTGTTTATTTATAGCACACAATTTGTATGCAAGGTAATTCAAACCGCCTTAAAGATGCATAAAATTACAAAAACGGCAAATAAAATCAATAATGAAAAGAAAGAATAATCATGATTCAATTATAATCAAATAATATACAGGGTTTCCAATATATATGTGGTGGCGTGGCTAGGGATCAATACAACATACAGTATATATGATGTCATGATAATTTAGATTTTCTTTCAAATGGCTAAACAAATGTTTTATGTTAATTTAAAAAAGTATGTGTTATTAGTTATTAATAACAGATGTTTTCTTATATTATCAAAATCAGTTTTATTGGCCAAGTATGTTTAACATACAAGGAATTTGACTAGGTAGACAGTGCTCTCTTTTATCAATGCAATTTCAATTGTTGCTGCTTATTGTAAAGCACTACATTCTGCCCTCCTTTGCCAAATATGTACAGTAAATAGTCGTTTTAATATATATATTATAATATAATAATGGATTAGGATTGATAATGGAAAAACATGCACTGGGGATAGGTTGATTGGCAACACTAAATTGGCCCTAATGTGTGAATGTTAGCATGAAATTTGTCTTTCTGTGTTGGCCCTGTGATGAGGTGGCGACTTGTCCAGGGTGTACCCCGCCTTTCGCCCGAATGCAGCTGAGATAGGCTCCAGCGCCCCCCGCGACCCTGAAAGGGACAAGCGGTAGAAAATGGATGGATGGATGGATTACATTTATATAGCGCTTTTTTTATCAACTAGATACGGAAAGCGTTGACATTTACCCCACATTCACACGGCGGTGGTGGTAAGCTACATTTGTAGCCACAGCTGTCCTGAGGTAGACTGACGGAAGCGTGGCTGCCAATTTGCGCCTACGGCCCCTCCGAACACCACCTATCATTCATTCATCAGTGTGAGAGGCACTGGGGGCAAGGGTGAAGTGGCTTGCCCAAGGACACAACAGCAGTGATTTGGATGGCAAGCAAGTTTGTCAAGTTTCTGGCACGGCTGCTCTACCCACCAAGCCACGCAGTCCCTATTAGAAATGAAAAACATAACTTCAGATGTTTTGTTGATATTCGCCACAATAAAGTTACTGTAAAACTAAGCACACTAAGGAAAGTGCATTATACATACACATGAAGTGCACATACTGTATATGTAGTCCATCCATCCATCCATTTTTTACCGCTTGTCCTGTTCAGGGTCGCGGAGCCTATCTCAGGGTACACCCTGGACAAGTCGCCACCTCACCACAGGGCCAACACAGATAGACAGACAACATTCACACTCACATTCACACACTAGGGCCAATTTAGTGTTGCCAATCAACCTATCCCCAGGTGTATGTGTTTGGAGGTGGGAGGAAGCCGGAGCATCCGGAGGAAACCCACTCAGTCACGGGGAGAACATGCAAACTCCACACAGAAAGATCCCGAGCCCAGAATTGAACCCAGGACCTTCGTATTGTGAGGCACACGCACTAACCCCTGTCACATCGTGCTGTAGATGTAGTCATCATGTTAAATTAATATAATATAGTAGGCTCCAGCACCCCCCACGATCCTGAAAGGGACAAGCGGTAGAAAATGGATGTCTGGATGGAATAAACTGAAAAAAAAAAAACAGTTTTAAATGAATGGGTTATACTTGTATAGCGCTTTACTACTTTCAAGGTACTCAAAGCGCTTTGACACTATTTCCACACTCACCCATTCACACACTGATGCCGGGAGTTGCCATGCGAGGCCCTAACCACGACCCATCAGGAGCAAGGGTGAAGTGTCCTGCTCAAGGACACAACGGACGTGACGAGGTTGGTAGAAGGTGGGGATTGAACCAGGAACCCTCAGGTTGCTGGCACGGCCACTCTCCCAACTGCGCCACGCCGTCCCCAGTTGAATGAAGGTTGGTTCTAATGCAGCTAGCCTAACGCTAATGGACTAGATAATTGACAAGCTAATCCAAAAGAACATGGCTGATCGCAGGGCATATATAGACAATCATTCACACTAACATTCATACCTATGGACCTAACATACAGTAAATATTTTTAGAATGTGGGAGTAAGCTGGGAGAACATGCACACTTGACACTCCACACAGAGACTTCCAAACATACTGTATGTTGGGAGACACACACAAAGTAAAGTTAGACGTCTTTGTAGTAATGTCAAAATGAGGGTAGTTTACTTAAGCTTCAACAAGAAATGCCCTAATTAACTTGAAATACCTGTTTTGTTTTTCAAACTTATTATGGCCACTAGTACGTGAATAATAGACTATATACAGTATATCCATTCAATATATTACTGTGCAGTGGAACCTCGATCTACAAACTTAATTGATTCTTGAACATGGTTCTCCGACCGAAACGTTTGTCAAGTGAAACAGATTTCCCCATAAGAAACAATGGAAACCTGAATAATTGGTTCGAGCCTCGGCAAAAGTCCCCATTTTGTATTATAAAATGCACACTTTGAAGACAATATAATATGTATATACACTGTATGTGCATCAAAATAACATATCAAGTGAGTAATGGCTCAACAATCTCTTTTTATATTCAAACATCACAACAACAGCCAGCTTAACTGTCAATATGTCTGCACACACACAAATCCAGTTTGGCGCACTTCAAAATGTTACCAAACATGTTGCTACAATAAAAAAACAAAGGCGGAATATCTTTGTATCTGGTATATTTGTGACATTTGTTGAGCAGTCTGGGGGAAGTAAACAAGCATAGTGTTACCTTGCACATGTTGCAGCCACCGCTAGCGTTAACACAAACAAGGAGTTTGAGGCGCTCCTCTATCGTATCTGTACTGCATTCTCCTTCGCTGTAATAAAGGTCCCCTCTGGCATATTTTCCAAAAAAGTCTGGTCTTATCACAGTAAAATGTGAATGACGTCTCCCCTTTTTAAACTTTTCCAAACACCCACAGCTTGCCTTAAAGGCCTACTGAAATGAGATGTTCTTATTTAAACGGGCATAACAGATCTATTCTATGTGTCATACTTGATCATTTTGCGATATTGCCATATTTTTGCTGAAAGGATTTAGTAGAGAACATCGACGATAAAGTTCGCAACTTTTGGTCGCTGATAAAAAAGCCTTGCCTGTACCGGAAGTAGCGTGACGTCACAGGTTGTGAAGCGCCTCACATCTGCACATTGTTTACAATCATGGCCAGCAGCAGCAAGGGCGATTCGGACCGAGAAAGCGACGATTACCCCATTAATTTGAGCGAGGATGAAAGATTTGTGGATGAGGAAAGTGAGAGTGAAGGATTAGAGGGCAGTGGAAGCGATTCAGATAGGGAAGATGCTGTGAGAGGCGGGTGCGACCTGATATTCAGCTGGGAATGACTAAAACAGTAAATAAACACAAGACATATATATACTCTATTAGCCACAACACAACCAGGCTTATATTTAATATGCCACAAATTAATCCCACATAACAAACACCTCCCCCCTCCCGTCCATATAACCCGCCAATACAAATCAAGCACCCGCACAACACACTCAATCCCACAGCCCAAAGTACCGTTCACCTCCCCAAAGTTCATACAGCACATATATTTCCCCAAAGTTACATACGTGACATGCACATAGCAGCACCCACGTACGGGCAAGCGATCAAATGTTTGGAAGCCGCAGCTGCGTGCTCACGGTAGCGCGTATCCAACTCAAAGTCCTCCCGGTAAGAGTCTCTGTTGTCCCATCTCCACAAGCATGCGTATCCAACTCAAAGTCCTCCTGGTAAGAGTCTATGTTGTCCCAGTTCTCCACAGGCCAATGGTAAAGCTTGACTGTCATCGTTCGGGAATGTAAACAATGAAACAACGGCTACGACGTAGCCGCTACGTGTTTGTGTTGCTGCAGCCTGCCGCTAATACAACGCTTCCCACCTACAGCTTTCTTCTTTGCTATCTCCATTGTTCATTACACAAATTGCAAAAGATTCACCAACACAGATGTCCAGAATACTGTGGAATTTTGCGATGAAAACAGACGACTTAATAGCTGGCCACAATGGTGTCCCAAAATGTCCGCTATAATCCGTGACGTCACGCGCATAGCAGTTCCGACGGAAAACTAAATAAATGAAAAAATGAATTAAATGACCGTACGCCATTGGTCGCACATCGAGGCATATTTGGCTTGATCTCAATGTTCGTAGACCATCCATCCATCCATTTTCTACCGCTTGTCCCTTTTGGGGTCACGGGGGGAGCTAGAGCCTATCTCAGCTGCATTCGGGTGGAAGGCAGGGTACACCCTGGACAAGTCGTCACCTCATCGCAGGGCCAACACAGATTAACAGACAACATTCACACTCACATTCACACACTAGGGCCAATTTAGTGTTGCCAATCAACCTATCCCCAAGTGCATGTCTTTGGAGGTGGGAGGAAGCCGGAGTACAAAAAGAACAAATAGAAGCGTTCGTGAATCGAGTTTTCACTGTACTTTGTTTTTATGTTAAAAATAAATAAATAAATAAATAAAAACACATTTGAATGTGTGCCGGCATTTATCTCACCGTGCCATTGCGCTACGATCAATTACATGTAGGGGAAACCTTGATGTAATGTAATACCTTCAGTTGTCATTAGCTGTTGAGTATTAAACTCTGCGACTGGTTTTTTCGGATATTGACCACGTTGGGGTTCCGTTCAGAGAACACACAGTCATCATTTGGACTCCTCCAACTTTAATGGTGCATATTGGTGTAGGTTCATTTAGTTAGTTAGTTAGTTAGTATATCGTCAAGGACTAGAGCACCGATTAAACATAGCAGAGAAAACAAGTCAGCACACATTAACACACGTCAAAAGGGAAGCGGAAGTGACCCCTACAGGAAGGAAGCGGAAGTGACACTGTCATGAAATGCTTCAAAATAAAGTATCTGAAACGTAGATAACATGGGGAATTCTTAACAGCCGCCCCCACATTTGTACAACAAATGTGTAACTACAGGAATTCCTCAAGTGTCCTTACTGTCATCCTCTAAACTTGGAAGTGGGATCAAGCGAGCTACCGGTCTGGTGTAGACTTTACTCTTGACCATTACCTCAGCAGCCCTGACCTGTCCATCTTGACTCGGAATGGTCTTAACCACTCTGCTGATGGGCCACTGTGCTCTTGGAAGTAAAGGGTCCACCATCAGAACTACAGAGTTGATGGTTAAATTTTCGGAAGACCTCTGCCATTTTGACCTGGTCTGCAAAGTGGGTAGATAGCTGCGTATGAAGTGGATCCAAAACTGATCCACAAGTGTTTGACAATGGCGCCATTTCCGCCGCCCCATGACAGCTGGGACGTAAACTACTTGAGGCAGTGCAGAATCCCGCCGCCCCATGAGAAGGATGTTTGGGGTGATTGGGTCCAGATCAGAAACATCAGATGATACGTACCCTAGGGGTTTTGAGTTCAGTATCCCCTCCACTTCTACTAGAGTTGTGTGCAAGACATCTTCTGTGACTGATTGCCCTCCTACTGCGACTTGGAGACTGGCCTTGATGGATCTAATTTCCCGTTCCCATGCCCCACAAAATGAGGGGCATTTGGAGGGTTAAATTTGAAGTCAATCTGATATTCTGTCAGTTGCTCTCGTAGCTGAGGTTCCATCTCTGCAAACACTGTCCTGAGTTCTCTTTCGGCTCCTCGGAAGTTGGTCCCACAATCTGACAGTACCTCTCTTGGTCTTCCCCTTCTGGCAATGAACCGACGTAGAGCGAGAAGGAATGCATCGGCATCCATGGAGTTGAGAAGCTCGATGTGAACTGCTCGAGTTGTAAGACACTTAAAAATGACACCCCATCGTTTCTCTGATCTTCTGCCCACTTTGACCAGATAAGGTCCAAAACAATCCACACCTGTTGAAAGGAAGGGTGGACAGAGAAGTCTGAGGCGTTGTGGTGGAAGATCTGCCATCCTTGGGACTGTCGGTTGAGCTCGCCAGCGTTGACAAGATGGGCAATTGTGCTGATGGTGCCTGACTGCTTGTCGTCCTCGCAGAATCCAGTAATGTCTTCGAAGTTCTGCATACACTCGCTCTGTACCTGGGTGCAGAAGACGTTCGTCCATGTCCTTGATGAGGAGTTTAGTTATCTGATGTTTTGGGTCCAGCACAATAGGATGGATCTCTTCTAAGTCCGAGTTCTGGAGTCGTCGCAGCCTACCCCCAACTCGAATTAACCCTGTAGTTGAGTCCCACTCAGGAGAGAGGCACGCCAGACGACTCTTAGCTGACACTGCGTTCTGTGTTTTAAGAGACATGATGTCTGCGGGAAAGGTTTGAACTTGACATCTTCTCAGCAACAGAAACTCAGCTTCTTGGGAGCTGATTGTCTGACTGTGTGTCGAACCTCCTGGTCTTTCCTGTCCCGCCTGCTGAGTGACTTTTACTAATTCTTTCCAGGTATTGAATAGAGAAGCATCCGGAATATTATTGTCGCTTTGCACTACTGCAAGACCACAGAAGGTGATGCTCTTTAGTTCGGATGAAGTCAGGGTTGAATCTTTCTCCGGTCCTTTTGGCCTTTTCTCTGTGCTTCTCAAGTGAGCCATAACGGTGGATATGGAACTGTTGAGTTTAGGCATATCTTTTTTCCTTAGGAGGGGTGTTGCATAGCGCTGGACACCCTCTATGTCGACTCGCTGAGTTCTTGTCTCCAATAGGGTGATTGCTTCCTGATCTTCACGAGAGCGAACAACCATCTTTTCGTTCCTGAAAGGCAAAACATCAAGTTGCCATAACTTTTCCACATTACGAAACAAGATGTCATTGGGAGTGGCAAGTGAGGTAAAGAGACACAATTGTGTTGAGCTCTGTCCTTGTGTTCTTTCCTCCGCCCCTTGTAAAGTCCATCCAAGTGCTGTGTGGATTGCTACGGGTCCTCCATTATTTCCCTGGCGGACTGGCTTCGTGGCAGTGATCAGGTGCACATTGTCTGACCCAATTAACACTAGGGGGCGTGCATTGGAGAATGGTTGCAACGAAATCCCACGTAGATGTGTGTACGTCCTCTGAAGTCTCTGAACTGGGTAGGTCTGCTCCATCAGATCCAGACCTTGTGCAGTAAACGCACCTTGCACTTGGTAACGTTTCCCTGGGTTCTTTATAGGGGAAATCTCAAAGTCAACTGTTAAACCCTTGAGGTGGGTAAGGTCTGTGCGCACGGTGCGCAGGGCAAGGATTTCATGTTGGCCATGCGAGTGTAGATGTTGTGCTGCGTCAGGTAAAATCATAGTTCGTTGAGCCCCATCATCTAAGACAGCAAATGTCTCCGTTGATTTTGAATTATAATGCAGCAGTACAGGAACAACTTTCAGGAGCACTCTACTTGAGGTGATGCTGGGAGTCAAATAGACACGACTCTCTGTGGGAGTCATCTGGGTGTCTTCAGTATACCGTTGAGCTACATTGTGGAGAACTTGGAGGTGGATACCATTGCAGTCGCTGCACGGCTTCTTGAGAGTACATGCGTCGGGTGCATGAGCACGTGCACATATCCAGCATCGTCCTTCTTCTACTATCCATTTATCCAGGTGCGCCGCAGAATGTTTTCTGATCTGTTGACAGCGACCAATATAGTGTTCCTTGCTATTGCAGAAGAGACAATGCATTTTGTTAGCTTTGATGGTGTCAGCAAGAGCGTGCTTAGTGGAGGCACCCTGTCGTGTTGGCACTGCTCCAAGATATACAGCTGTAGCTTGACCTTTGTTCCTGAAGGGACTTTTTTCTGTTGCGCTCCCCGAGGGCTTCTCCTGTTGATAGCGTTGCACCAATCTGCTGGAAAGGCGCTGCTGTTGTGCTTTACCTTGAAGCCATCCATTTAGGTCCTGCAGGTTGTAGGGGTTCAGACTTGTGCTATTTAATTTGCCTTGTAACTGTAAATGCTCGATGAACCCATCTCTGTGGTACTTTGGCAGCTTGCTAAGTAGGCGATCGACATGTGAGCAGCAGTTCAGTTCCATGCCTTGTGGTCCCTCTAAGGAGAGCAGCATGCTTACTAGGATATGGACTCGCAGAGCAAAGCTCTGAAAGGTGCGGGCATCTGTCGGCTTGACATCTGGGGAGGTCAGAATGGCAGCTATTTCGCTTTGAGCAAGCTGATGTGGCTGACCATACTGGAACTGCAAAGCTTGCATGGTGGCTGTATATGGGTATGGATGGTGGCGGCACGACTGACCTATCATTTGTGCTTCGGGAAGCTTGAGATGTTCAAGTAGCACATGATATTTATAATTCTCACTTAAGTCTGGATGGGGTTCGAGTAGGTTACAAAGAGCAAGCTTGAGGTTAGCAAACTCTCTTTCACTATCTGCAGTAAAATCTGTAATTTTAGGTTGTGGCACCCCGTAAGTTGAGCGTTGTGACACACCATATGTTGAGCGTTGTGACAAGTTAGTGGGTAATGGGGGAACATTGTGACTTGACAGCATCTGTGGCTGATAGACTGTGGGCATGCTACCCTCTTGTGGTGAAGTGTATAATGGGTACTGAGGTGTTGTTACTGCTGTGAGTCCGGGGAGGTGATGAGTTACGTTTGCACCTGAGTGAGCGTCAGGTATTGCAGGTGGAAAGGGATGACTGAGCACATTCAGGGGGTTGTTAGAAGCAACTGCAGGTGTACAGGTTGCTGTAGTGCGTTGATGATCGGCTGGGTGGATGCATTCTCCAGATTTGCCACAGTGCTGAGGAGGGCCCTTGAGTTGTAGTAATAATGTGTCCTGACTGGGGAGTTGTTCCTGATGTACAGCAGGCAACACCATTCTATATGAAGCAACAGAGGAGGGGGAGCTTGGGCATTGTGGTGAGAATGTTTGTGTTAATGTAAGTGGGGAAGCAGCTCTCTCACGTGCAGCTGCAGGAATAATGTCCACTTTATTAGTTTCATTCCCTGACACTGAATGTGTGCTTGCTGTTATACATCCCCCAAGTGGAGGCTTTACAAAGTGCAGTTGCTTTGTTACTGGTTCAGGTGAGGGAGTATGTGAAATGGAAATTGCAGCACAACTGTCGCTCACTGAAGGAGGTTGTGCTGGTGAAGGCTCCGTGTCCGTATGAAGGTCATTTCCATCCATTTCTTCTTCCATGAGGAAGGACGATATGTGTTTTATCAGCTGTTGCCGTCGCCGTTGTCTGCTCTCATATTGGCGGAGTTTAGCAGTAAGTCGAGTAATTTCGTCTGTCTCCTCCTTTTCCTTTACTGTTACTGATTCCATTAGTTTCCTGCGTGAAGAAACATTCAGGATGTCGACTGACGTGGCACGATGTGAGGTTACTCTGTCATCTATTTGGCTACTGTTCACTGCGGCTGCTGCTGCTCCTCTCTGCTCCTCCATCTCGGCAGGGGGGGAGGAAAGGGCAGGTCGGTGCACATTATAGGCAAGGATGTAGTCTTCGAGATGTTTTGGGGTGCGGCGTTCCCTCACCGATCGGCCTCGTACATCAGGATGGAATGGAGACGCAGATTCATCCTCTGATGACATTTCCATTGTAGCCAATTATATCCGGCTCGAAGGACCTTTGTTGAGTATTAAACTCTGCGACTGGTTTTTTCGGATATTGACCACGTTGGGGTTCCGGTCAGAGAACACACAGTCATCATTTGGACTCCTCCAACTTTAATGGTGCATATTAGTGTAGGTTAATTTAGTTAGTTAGTTAGTATATCGTCAAGGACTAGAGCACCGATTAAACATAGCAGAGAAAACGACGTAGGGAGAAGTACAGAGCGCCAATAAACCTTAAAGGCACTGTCTTTGCGTGCCGGCCCAGTCACATAATATCTACGGCTTTTCACACACACAAGTGAATACTTGGTCAACAGCCATACAGGTCACACTGAGGGTAGCCGTATAAACAACTTTAACACTGTTACAAATATGCGCCACACTGTGAACCCACACCAAACAATGACAAACACATTTCGGGAGAATATCCGCACCGTAACACCACATAAACACAACAGAACAAATACCCAGAACCTCTTGCAGCATTAACTCTTCTTTACAATATACACCCTTCACTACCCCCCACTTGTTTCTTCAGCATTGTCCACACGTTTAAGTCAGGACTTTGAGAAGGCCATTCTAAAAACTTAATTCTAGCCTGATTTAGCCATTCCTTTACCACTTTTGACGTGCGTAAATACATTATTTACAATAAATATATAATCGAATATTTGCATTTACTAATCAATGTTTACAATCACCAATATCCGAATTGCGATGCATCTAAAAATCGATTATTTCCCCCACTAGTATTGACGGATGGCAGAGCCTGGAGACTTTCCGCAGTGGAGTGGAGCCGTAGTCATAGCCGTTATGCATTCAGTGGAAATGGGTATAAGGGCCATATTGATCTGCAGTAATTGTAGTTGTAAATGTTTGTGTTGTGAGTTTTGCTACCAGCATACTGGAAACACAATGTAACCCACATGCATTGAGCTTAGTGGAGTTTTTTTGTCTGCATTTGTAATCCAAACATTTTTTTTATTCTGTTTCTACCCTCAGGATGACTGGCAGAGAGTTTTTTACTCGTTTTCCTGCCCTTTATCCGTTTCTTCTGAACCAGCTCAAGGAGGCAGCGGTCACAGTGGAAAGGTGAGTGGGTGGTCTAATTCTTCCTGATGAACTCTTAAAGTTATCATCTTCAAACCAAACACCTTGTACAACTATGTCAAGAATATGAGCTCTGCATTGCATTTGGTTGTACGCCTGTGTTTTTATTATCACTTATACCAGTGGTCCCCAACCTTTTTGTAACTGCGGACCGGTCAACGCTTGAAAATTTGTCCCACGGACCGGAGCGTGGGGGGGGTTAAAAAAAAAAATAATAATATTTTTTTTTTGTTTTTTGTTTTTTTGTCATTAATAAATACAATCATGCGTGCTTACGGACTGTATCCCTGCAGACTGTATTGATCTATATTGATATATAATGTAGGAACCAGAAATATTAATAACAGACAGAAACAACCCTTTTGTGCGAATGAGTGTGAATGAGTGTAAATGGGGGAGGGAGGAAAATAAAAAATAAATTATTATTATTTTTTATTTTTTTTATTTCTTGTGCGGCCCGGTACCAATCGATCCACGGACCGGTACCGGGCCGCGGCCCGGTGGTTGGGGACCACTGACCTAGACAATCAGCCAGCTATCAGCTTGAAGGTTTTAAAGAATAAAGAAACTGTTGCCAACTTTGAATTAGTGTTCCTGCAATGAGGAGTTGAGTCTACTGAGACTCATCTGCCTTATCTTTGACTGCTCGGACAAAACTCCCTTTTTAAAAGCATTTGAGTCATCTAACAGCCCACCATGCCGCTTTATCTTTCTTTGGATCCAATTAATTGAGGATTCTTTCACATTTGCCTCACTCCCTTGGCTAGTGGTTTAAACATTCACAGATTTCCCACGCAGCCAAATCTCCATTCTCTGAAGTGCATCGAGCTAGTGAAGCCACACAATGTAGAAACACGCAAAGGACATAATGGAAAAACATCTGCTCCTAATGATTCATACATACACACACACACACACACACACACACACACACACACACACATATATATATATATATATATATATATATATATATATATATATATATATATATATATACACAGTATATATATATATATATATATATATATATATACATATATATATATATATATACACAGTATATATATACACACACACACACACACATTTTTATATATAAATACATAGTATATATGTGTAAAATATATGCATATATATATATATATATATATATATATATATATATATATATATATGCATATATATATATATATATATATATATATATATATATATATATATATATATATATATATATTACGCATATACAAACCCCAAAACCAGTGAATTTGGCACATTGTGTAAATCGTAAATAAAAACAGAATACAATGATTTGCAAATCCTTTTCAACTTATATTCAATTGAATAGACTGAAAAGACAAGACACTTAACGTTCGAACTGGAAAATGTTATTTTTTGCAAATATTAGCTCATTTGGAATTTGATGCCTGCAACATGTTTCAAAAAAGTAATGTACACTACCGTTCAAAAGTTTGGGGTCACATTGAAATGTCCTTATTTTTCAATGAAGATAACTTTAAACTAGTCTTAACTTTAAAGAAGTACACTCTATACATTGCTAATGTGGTAAATGACTATTCTAGCTGCAAATGTCTGGTTTTTGGTGCAATATCTACATAGGTGTATAGAGGCCCATTTCCAGCAACTATCACTCCAGTGTTCTAATGGTACAATGTGTTTGCTCATTGGCTCAGAAGGCTAATTGATGATTAGAAAACCCTTGTGCAATCATGTTCACACATCTGAAAACAGTTTAGCTTGTTATACATGTGTATGTACACTACCGTTCAAAAGTTTGGGGTCACCCAAACAGTTTTGTGGAATAGCCTTCATTTCTAAGAATAAGAATACACTATCGAGTTTCAAATGAAAGTTCTCTTTTTCTGGCCATTTTGAGCGTTTAATTGACCCCACAAATGTGATGCTCCAGAAACTCAATCTGCTCAAAGGAAGGTCAGTTTTGTAGCTTCTGTAACGAGCTAAACTGTTTTCAGATGTGTGAACATGATTGCACAAGGGTTTTCTGTTTTGTAGCTTCTGTAACGAGCTAAACTGTTTTCAGATGTGTACAGATTGCACAAGGGTGTTCTAATCATCAATTAGCTCTGAGCCTAGTGAGCAAATCTCATTGTACCATTAGAACTCGGAGAGATAGTTGCTGAAATGGGCCTCTATACACCTATGTAGATATTGCACCAAAAACCAGACATTTGCAGCTAGAATAGTCATTTACCACATGAGCAATGTTATAGTGTGTTTCTTTAAAGTGTAGACTAGTTTAAAGTTATCTTCAGTGAAAAGTACAGTGCTTTTCCTTCAAAATAAGGACATTTCAAGTTGACCCCAAGCTTTTGAACGTAGTGTAGTGTTATAAGTATATATGTATAAATATGTGTGTGCAGGCTGTGTGTGTGTGGGTGTGGGTATATCAGGGTTGTATGGTATACCATACTAAAAAGTACCGTGATACTAATAATTGAAATCAGTACTATACTACCTTTCGAGACGCAGGCAGAGCGTTCCCTGCGAGTCAATGTTTCGTTGGGGGAACACCCTTCACTTTACCCGGTCTGCTAAGCTCTGCTTTCGGGTCAGAATGACGAGCCGCCGATTCGTGACGATCTGGTTCGTTCATTATAGTTTTGCAGCTGACTGTACTGCGCTGTGCACACGCTCCTTCTCTCTCTCTTTACTCGCCCTCTCACTCTCTGACATCACTTAGCCAACACATTGACATTCTCGCAAACGACACATGTGCTACTCTCATGAGTTAACGAGCTTCCCTGTTGGAGCACATGTAGATACATAACGCGCACACAGCTGCTTGGCTTGATGGCAAATATTAGTGAGTTAAAACCGCCCATCTAAGATAAACCATCAAGCATTTATATAATATCAATAAAGCTTTGTATATTGTAATTAATCTAATCCTTGATTATGCAGACTATATCTAATAGGAAATTGTAAATGTGTCTTGAGTGCAACAAAACATCCCAATGTCTTTAATGCCCTGTTAATTTATAATGTACTTTCTCAAATGTTATTTGAGTGCATAAGAAACATGTTTATGTAAAATATATAATGTATGTATGTGTATATATGTATATATATATATATTATTTTTATATATATGATAATAGTAGTATGTATGTATGTATGTATATATATATATTATATATATATATATATAATATATATATATATATATATATATATATATTATATATATATAATATATATATAGATATTTATAGATATGTAGTGATGTATGTATGTATATTATATTATCAAATGAGAATATGAAATGCTCAGTCATTCTCAAACAAAGATTGGGCGAGGTCACCACTTTGTGAACAAATGCGTGTGCAAATTGTCGAACAATTTAAAACATTCTCAACGAACTATTGCAAGGAATTTAGGGATTGCACCATCTACGGTCCGTATTGTCAGCAAAAGGTTCAGAGAATCTGGAGAAATCACTGCACGAAGGCTGATATTACGGACCTTCGATCCCTCAGGCATGGTGTAAAGGATATCACCACAGGGCTCAGTGACACTTCAGAAAACAACTGTAGTAACTACAGTTTGTCGCAACATCTTAAGTAAAGTTAAAACTCTACTATGTAAAGCGAAAGCCTTAATCACAACACCCAAACAACTCTGCCGGCTTCGCTGGGCATGAGCTTATCTAAGATGGACTGATGCAGAAGTGTTAAGTGGTTTGTGCTGACTTCCACATTCAAATGTGTTTGGAAACTGGACGCCGTGTCCTCCGGACCAAAGAGACAAATAACCATCCGATTGGCACAAAGTTGAAAAGCCAGCATCTGTGATAGTATAGGGTGTATTAGTGCCAAGCATGGGTAACTTACACATCTGTGAAGCACCATTAATGCTGAAAGGTACATCCAGGTTTGGGAGCAACATATATTGCCATCCAAGCAACGTTACCCTGCTTATTTCAGCAAGACAATGCCAAGCCACGTGTTACAACAGCGTGGCTTTATAGTAAAATAGTGCGGGTACTAGACTGGCCTGCCTGTAGTCCAGACCTGTCTCCCATTGAAAATGTGTGGCGCATTATGAAGCCTAAAATATGACAACGGAAACCCTGGACTGTTGAACAACTTAAGCTGTACATAAGCAAGAATGGGAAATAATTATACCTGAAAAGCTTCAAAAATTGGTCTCCTCAGTTCCCAAACATTTACTGAGTGTTGTTAAAAGAAAGGCCATGTAACACATTAGTAAAGACGCCCCTGTGCCAACTTGTTTCCAATGTGTTGCTGCCATTAAATTATAAGTTAATTTATATTTGAAAAAATAAAATATTTTCTCAGTTGGAACATTAAATATCTTGTCTTGCAGTCTATTCAATTGAATATAAGTTGAAAATGATTTGCAAATCATTGTATTCTGTTTTTATTTAGGAATTACACAACGTCCCAACTTCACTGGTTTTGGGTTTTGTACCTGCTAGTGTTAATGTGTATGTTATTTATTAGGGGTGTGGGAAAAAATCGATTCAAATTCGAATCGCGATTCTCACGTTGTGCGATTCAGAATCGATTCTCATTTTTAAAAAATCTATTTTTTTTCTTCATTTATTTATTTATTTATTTATTTTTTAATTAATCAATCCAACAAAACAATACACAGCAATACCATAACAATGCAATCCAATTCCAAAACCAAACCCGACCCAGCAACACTCAGAACTGCAATAAACAGAGCAATTGAGAGGAGACACAAACACGACACAGAAAAAAACAAAAGTAGTGAAACAAAAATGAATATTATCAACAACAGTATCAATATTACTGTATTTTTAGGAGTATAAGTCGCTCCGGAGTATAAGTCGCACCGGCCGAAAATGCATAATAAAGAAGGACATTTTTGGGGGACATTTATTTGATAAAACCCAACATCAAGAATAGACATTTGAAAGGCAATTTCAAATAAATAAAGAATAGTGAACAACAGGCTGAATAAGTGTATGTTATATGACGCATAAATAACCAACTGAGAACGTGTCTGGTATGTTAACGTAACATATTATGGTAAGAGTCATTCAAATAACTATAACATATAGAACATGCTATACGTTTACCAAACAATCCGTCACTCCTAATCGCTAAATCCCATGAAATCTTATACGTCTAGTCTCTTACGTTAATGAGCTAAATAATATTATTTGATATTTTATGGTAATGTGTTAATAATTTCACACATAAGTCGCTCCTGAGTATAAGTCGCACCCCCGGCCAAACTATGAAAAAAACGGCGACTTATAGTCCGAAAAATACGGTAGTTACAATTTCAACATAGCAGTGATTAAAAATCCCTCATTGACATTATCATTAGACATTTATAAATTTTTTTTAAAAAGAACAATAGTGTCACAGTGGCTTACACTTGCATCGCATCTCATAAGCTTGACAACACACTGTGTCCAATATTTTCACAAAGATAAAATAAGTCATATTTTTGGTTCATTTAATAGTTAAAACAAATTGACATTATTGCAATCAGTTGATAAAACATTGTCCTTTACAATTATAAAAGCTTTTTTACAAAAATGTACTACTCTGCTTGCATGTCAGCAGACTGGGGTAGATCCTGCTGAAATCTTATGTATTGAATGAATAGATAATCGTTTTGAATCGGGAACATATCGTTTTTGAATCGAGAATCGCGTTGAATCGAAAAAAATCGATTTTGAATCGAATCGTGTCCCCAAGAATCGATATTGAATCGAATCGTGGGACACCCAAAGATTCGCAGCCCTATTATTTATGATGGTAATTTTTCCCATGATCTGTGAACACACCTTGTCGGCGGAGAATAAGGAAATGTTGTCTTGAAGTGAAGCACGGAGGTAGACGTGTGTGCACAAAGGAAATACTTGTTGGAATTCGGCCCGTTATATTCATAAAATTGGCAATAAAAGCTAAAAAAAAAAGGCAGACTTTGTTTTCTTCTGGACGCTACAGTACATTATATTACTTTATTTTGTTAGGTGTGGCAAGGAGAAACCCTAAATGTAGTTTGACCGGATGTATAGCGTAGCGCGTTTATTTTGAAGACCTGGCCATATCTGTTTTCCGCGCAGGCGTTGCTAATGAAGGGCAGCGTCTAAGGTGTACATTAGCATGTGTGCCCCCTCATCCCTGTTGATGGTGTTGGCCCCTCACTTCCTAATATCCATAGCCTCCTTGACCCATCTATTGTATTTATTTGTTTCTGATGAAATCAATTTTCCTTGATGTTGTGTGTTGGCTTCATGGTGTAATGTTCCGTAAGTTTGTCTGTCGCGGTAACTTGCTCCTCTGTCACTTCTGGTGTTTCTGTCTTTCGTGGCTCAAAGTTGTGTTGCAGGTTTATATTATTGTATTGTGTCGTTTGTATTTGTTGTGGCTTTTGCAATCGTGCTGTAAATGAAAGTTTTTTGTTGTCATTTATAATTTTGCCGTTTTGTTGAACTTTGTTTTTGTATGATCTTGCTGACTATTGATCTGACTCTGGGTATGGGTGGAGTTAACACAACGATGCGCCTAATTATCAGTAAATGGCTTCAGGTGGTTGATGCTGTGTGTGCAGGTAAACACAATGCTGTGTGTTGAGTGGTGTTTGTTGTCCTCTGTCCTCAGGCAATTCTAGCTCTTCCTAAAATGTCCGCACCAACACGTTTGGATTTCATGTGACCTTTCTCGACCACCGCAATCCGCCATTTTTGTTTTGATGACGCCACAGATGGGCAGGCATCCATCTATCCATCCATCTTCTTCCGCTTATCTAAGGCTGGGTCGCGGGTCAGCAGTCTAAGCAAGGAAGCCCAGATTTCCCTCGCCCTAGCTACTTTGTCCAGCTCCTCCTGGTGGATCCCAAGGCATTCCCAGGCCAGCAGGGTGACATAGTCTCCCCAACGTGTCCTGGGTCTTCCCCGTGGCCTACTACCGGTCGGACGTGCCCTATACACCTCCCCGGGGAGACGTTCGGGGGCATCCTGACCAAATGCCCGAACCACCTCATACTTTGAGCTCCCCTTGAATTACAAAGCGTCTCACCGTACCTCTAAGGGAGAGCCCCGCCACCCGACGGAAGTAAATTGACAGCTTTGCCCTCCGGCTTAGCTCCTTCTTTAACACAACAGATCGATACAGTGTCCGCATCACGGCAGACGCCGCACCGATCCGCCTGTCTATCTCACAATCCACTCTTCCCTCACTCGTGAACAAGACTCCGAGGTACTCAAACTCCTCCACTTGGGGCAAGATCTCCTCTCCAACCCAGAGATGACACTCCATCATTTTCTGGGCGAGAACCATGGACTCGGACTTGGAGGTGCTGATTCTCATCTCAGTCGCTTCACAATCGGCTGAGAACCGATCCAGTGAGAGCTGAAGATCCTGGCCAGATGAAGCCATCAGGACCACATCATCTGCAAAAAGCAGAGACCTAATTCTACAGCTACCAAACAGGATCCCCTCAACGCCCTGACTGTGCCTAGAAATTCCGTCCATAAAAACGGGCAGACATATACAGTATATCGTTTTTTGTTTTTTTTTACCATGAAAAATATTTTTGGGGGGGCTTTTTTTACACAGGCAAAGGCCACTGAAAATGGGTCAGCAATTGAGAATAACTGCTCTAAATTAATTTGTTGCTGTATTTTTCTGCTCTCTATTTTAGAGTTCAAATTTGGGATACAAATGCGTGTCCACCATGAATGCAGAATCAACAGGTCTCAATTATGTGTTTTCACACGTCAACTAAATATTGACAGATTTGTACGGTTTTAAACTTTGTGAAAAACTAAATGACTGCGACTGCATGTGTAGAGGTGATACATGCACAGTGTGTAAATTGTCTGTGTATGTGTGCAGTCACAGCGGTCAGGTGCGGCTTCATCCCAGTCTCTTCTTGCTGCTGCTGGTGCTCAGTCGACTCTACCCTTCTCCAATGGATGGCACTTCTTCACCGATGGGACTTGCGCCTTTTATGCCGTTCATTATCAGGTAAGGAAAAAGTGTTAAAATAAAGCAACGGAAGATGACTTGTACGGGACCTATGATGATAATCTACATTTAAAACACTTCCTTGTGGTTTTAGGTCAGAGTTTCTTAACCATAGAGCCGAGGCCCGTTGTTGGGCTGCGAACGCCCTCTAAAGGGCTGCCAAAAAAGATCTGCAGCTTAGAGTCCGGTGTGGTTTATATGCCAGTGCACTCTATAGTCCAGTAAAACTTAAGTCGTCACTGCAATGTTTTTTTTTTTCCCAGACGTGTTTAAAAATAAATCTCATAAGCATGATTTAGATTTGCCAGGGCACAACTTTAGGTACATCTGCACTGGTGTTAATTTTGTTGACTAAAAATGTTTGTGTTCATAATTGTCAACAACCTATTTTCCTTTGACGAAATTAGGACGATAACGAATGAAAACAAAAGCATGTTGACTTAAACAATTGACAATTTAGTCAACAAATTAAAACGAGACAAAATTGTTGACAGACGAAATCCAATCATATTTAAATTAGTCTTTGAGCGGGTGGGTCAAAATATCCAATCACAGTTGCATGTGGGAAAGGGCTCGTGGAAAAGTATGAAGGGGTTCAAATCAAAACTAGTGCTTTCATAAGGCCCAGTGTTTTGATTTATCACCCGGATAAGCAAGACCTAATACGAGACATCAATACAAGATGTCTTCCCTACGGGGAAAAAAAGAAGAGAAGACATACGGACAAACTTCACCTTTGCCTCGGTAGACAACAAAACAACTTGTAAACCCTGTGGCTCTATTTCCTTTGGCAAAATTACTACAAACTTAAAGCGTCATCTGCAGACTAACCATTGGGACGCTTATGAAACCGTAAATAGGCCGAAGCTAATAAAATTACTCGTACTGGATTACTGTTACTGTTTAAAACTGTAGAGCAGGAGCAAGACTGCTTACTTTATCACGTTTGAAAATAAATACTTAAAAACAAACTACTCTTGTAGTAGACCATGATGCCGCGAGCTGAGCCAAGCTTACCCGCCAATACATATACTTGTAGAGTTCACTTTAACCGATGTTCAGCTCATGTTTTGCATAGCTATTATTTGCACAACTTGATAACCCAAAAGACAGATGTGTCATATTAGTCTCATCTACAATTTATGTCTGCAGTTGTTTTTATGATGTGAAGTGTATTGTGTTTTAGTTTTGGATGTCCCTGTTGTTTTGCATCAATCTTTGCTAGTGATATCAAGATATAGTTTATGCTGTTGAGGCTACGAGATATGTATTCATGTAGTTTATTAATACTAAGGATTTTTTCTTGTTGCTAACAAATATCACCAGACGCTATAATGTCATTCGTGTTGAACAAAGCATTTGGCTTTCCTGCACAACTACAACTAAAGCTTTTAGTTTCTGTTATGAAAATTGAGAAAGAAAATACAGTGGATTCGCAGTTATATTTAGGCATAGCAACCACAAAAGAACAAAAAAAAAAATTGGATCTATTGTCTTTTCTTTACGTTTAGTTCTGCTATCAAACACTACTAATATAGTACAGAATAAACTCGATTGCATCACAGAAAGGTTCTCAAACAAATCAAATGTTCTAACAATCATTTTACAAAGTGATTGCTACAGACACAAGCGGTCCGATTGTATTCCACAAGATGATGAAAGTGATATTTTTAAGAGCCATTTCCTTCGACGCACTTTCGTTTTTTCCTGACTTTATTACCTTTATGAGCCACCGCTTTCGGGACTCTATGAAAGCTATTTTGTGTCTCCCTATCTGAATGATTGGAGCACCCAAGAATGGAACAGTAATACAGCATTTTCTGCTCAAACTTTACACTCACACTCACTTGTTTTTATTCCTATTTCTCTATTTGAAAGATTGGAACACCCAAGAACAGAACAGCAATACAGCATTTTCTGCTCAAACTTTATACTCGCTCTCACTTGTTTTAATGCTGCGCTCAAGCTGCTTGACCATCGTGTATATTAAGCTGTGAAGAAAAAGAAAACGGATGTGATGTCATATGCAACCCACCTATAGCAGTATACTGTACATTTACTATCCACTGAAAATGACTTGACACAGTCATTATAGTCTAAAAAATAATAATTGTCTAGCTGAAAAAACAAGTTAGTACCGCAATGATTGTCTTGCTAACATCAAGCATGGTTGTGGTTGTGTCTGGTGGTGGCATGAGAGAGCTGTGGTTCATTGAACAAATTCCAACATGTGATATACTAAAGCAGAGCATGATGACCTCCCTGCAAAAACTGTGTCACATGGCAGTTTTCCAACATGATTAGGACAACAAACACACTTTCAAGATTACTGGTGCCTTGCTGTGGCAACTTTCTTACTAATTATTAAGTGTGTTTCAAACTCTAACAGCTAACATGGCACATCACTGGAATATCTGAGTACACCCACTGGACAGCATCCCACATGGTTTGCTTACTTGCTTCGATGTCACTTAGAACATCGCATGACTGTTGGTCACAGTGGCTTACTTTGAGCGACTGCCTTATATTTTTGTTTGTCCTTGGACCGCATATTGCCTGCCATCTAAATCTCTTCTGAAAATTCCAGCAAAAACACAAATGCTTTTTTAAGCCAAAATTATTGTTTGCTTGGCTGCCACAGAGTCTTGAGTCTGGTCCAGGTCAAACATGTTAAGCATGTTACTTGAGTGCGTTAGCAACAAGTGAACGACACAATTACACACGTTTCGGATACAAATGTTGACATTTAATGAGCAACTGAGAATTCTTGCTAGATATAAAGTCACACATGAAATCATTTTTACCCCAGACAGAGCTATATATGGTTACATGTAAACAATTATATTTTACATCCAGTGGTATGCAATTGCTGAATTGAAAACCAAAAGCAAAGTTTGTTTGATAATCTTAAAATGTTATTAGAGCTTTCTTTATTAGCAAATATATGCACAGTACTCATTTATTAGGCATGCCTATATAGCTTGATGTAACATTTTGTACCATAACTACAGCTTTTGCACAATCTTGCATAAAACTTGCACATTCACAGAGCAGTGTGTTTTTGTGTTTGTTGTGTTTTATTGTAATGCATGGTTTATGTTTTTCTGTATTTGTGTGGTACTGCCTTAAGAAAAATAGATGCTGCATCTCAATTGGCTATCCTAAATACAATTTTATTGAAACTGAACATACTATAAACATAGTCTTCTAAAGCTACGGCTGCAGCTATCAATTATTTTAGTAATCAAATAATCTATTGATTAGTTAGTTCGATTAATCGAGTAATGGGATAAAACACACTTAGCCTAAAAACGTACTTTAGGAAAATAGGTGGGAAAAAAATTATACTTGCCATAACCTTCATTTTTTTCCTGATAAATTAACATCATCAACAGCATGCGTGTGCATGAATAAACTACACAGCTACACAGGGGCACCCACAAACCACCGCTTTCACGTGTGCTCTCGTGCAGCAGCCATGCGGACACTGAAAGATTTAAAGTTCCAGCGACTCAATGCAAATCAAATGTTATCAATTTCAATTAGTGAGATTCATTGTTCGGGAGCCTGTAAAGGATTGTATATTTACTTTAGGGGGATGCTCTAATTTTCACTATTTACCAAATAAAGATAGTCTAGGAGAGAGTGAGAGGACACCACTTATATAGTTAACCAATTTACTATATACCATATAATATACAATAATCAGACAATAATAAACACATTGATTACACTCATACACTCATCAGCACTCACACGCTACCTCCCCAATGAAACCTCCCGCACTAAACCAATTACACAACACACACACACAGTCCAACCTGGGCCCCTTGGCTGGGCCAGAAGATAGTCTGTTGTGGTCCTGCTGGATCGTTGGTGCACGTAGGGGTGGGGGTGGTGAGTTGCAAATGCTGGATACAAAGGGGGCGTTGGAGAGGGGGGACACCTCCCGTTGTAGAGTAGAGAAGGGGTGGGGGGCTCGGCCGTGCTTCCTCTTAGCTCGCCTCACGAGTCTTAGTCTGGAGCGAGAGGAGAACCAGCCTCGTCCTGGGTCACCTCTCTGTCGACTAGACGGTGAGTGTGTGCAATTAACACTCGTACCTCGCGCTGTCCACTTCCCTCGCAGCAAGGTAGCCACGATAGCACACAACTAAACTCTACACTCGCTCTCCAAACAATAAATAGTCACAGGGGAGAGTGTCTCTTCTATAAACTTAGTCCAAACGTGACTGAACCTGGCGTTCGTGAAGTCACTGGGCAGCACGCAAACACAGGTGCGAGCTGCGGTGAGCTAACTAGCGGTTAGCAATGCGCTTCACCTCCTACTGGCAACGTGAAGCGCCCAAAACGTCTTTAAACTTAAACTAGTGCACTGGCACTTAACTGTCACTTATAACAAACTTAAAAAAGAAGCTTAGAGTAGTTACTTATCCGATCTGCAACTGTGGTGAACTCTATCTTCCGGGTAGTATTACCGACGCTCCGCTGCCTGTCAATGCTGGAGCTCCTTTTAAATACTTTTTCCTACCTGCCGGCGGAAACGGAAGTGCCCGTAATCATGGCAACCGTAACCGTGGCAACCGTAACCGTAGCAACGGTTAAACAATCTAACGAAAATACATTACACCTTCCCAAACAACACATATGAAATGGAAATAAATAATAATAATAATTAGTCCCTTAACAGAAATTATTCATCTATAGAACTAAAATCGACAATTTACAGAAATATGCAAACCTTCAGAACATTCATCAAGTAATTTATCGAAGCAACAGAATATGAATCAAAGCATTTTTCTAACCAAATAAATTGCTTTAACTGACTAATCGTTGCAGCCCTGTCCAAAGCATATAGATGTTTTGTTTATTTGCATCTCTCAACTGTTCCTTTGCTTTTATACAAGCTGACGCATCCTTGAGCAATGTTCTGACATACCACTGGGCTGCCTCAGTGGCCAACTTTACCAAATGCATTATGTTCCATCTTCAGCTCCTCCCTGTTGTCATTACTATCAATGAGAATGTGATTGCACTCGGCTTGCAGGCCGATTGGAATGCTCACATCACATCAATAGGGTCACACACCTGCTCACCCGACGACGAAAATGTTCTCAAACAAAGTTTCTCTGCTTCACTGCCTTTCTAAGTATAGAAGCTTACTATCATCAAGACACAACACATGTAGTCTAAACATTGTGTTTGGGTTTATTTATTTTATTTTACTTTGCACTGGTATCTCTACAACTTTGACTCAACATATTATCACAAGATTTTCTCGTAAAAATTAATTATGCTAACAATGAAACATGTGACTATATTGTAACCAAAAACAGTGTATAATTTAAGTATTTCATTTTTTTTGTAAGTTTTGGATTGTACAAGGTTTTGTTGTTTGTACAGTCTAATGTCACACTCAGTGATTAGATTGTATTCTTTATCATGTACTGCACTGTTTACAGGGGAGTGAAGCGTTCAGACGAATGGGAAACAGCAGTTCCAACCTTCATTTTTTACATTCCTGAGTTGGAAAAGTCTACAAATATTATTCAAACATGTTCATTGACTTCACATGCAACTGGGGCCTGACCTCAAACTCAACCTCATTAGTTTTGTAATATAATAGAGTATATTTTAAAATAATTTTTCACTTTGGTTTGGTGAAAACTGTGTTCTCTTCAGGTGTACAAAATAGGAACTTAACTTATAATTTCATTCTTCCACAAAGAATGACTGTATTTGAATACTGCATTAGCCACTCACTAAATTTCGGTCTTTATACCGGTAATTATTATTGGTCTATGCAGGTGCTCCTCAGGTTGCGAATGAGTTCCAGTTTCACAATGCATGTCATACCAAAATTAACACAGAAAGGGGAACTGCGCTTTTTTAAAATTTTGCCTTCTGTTCACAATCATGATTAAAAACATGACGGTGGATGGATTTTTTTTTTAATGCATTCTAAATATTAAATAAATGTGATCAAAAGTCCACTTACAATGGAGCCTACGAGAGCCGTTCAATTCTGCCTGTAGAGCCCCTAAAAAAACATCCAACCACCTTCATTAGGGTTTTATATACATGGTGTAAGTATATATGTAATGTAGCAGGCCCTCAAATTTGAACTTTTTAAGGTCAAGGCAAGCGTTGCCATATATAGGAGGGCTCATATTTTAGGGCACCAAGGCAAGTTGGAAGGGCACGAAGGCAAACATTATCTTCTTTCGAGGCAGGGGTTCCGAAATATTCATATGTGTGTATATATATATATATATATATATATATATATATATATATATATATATATATATATATATATATATGTATGTATGTATATATATGTGTATGTATGTATGTATGTATATATATGTGTATGTATGTATGTATATATATGTATGTATATATATATGTATATGTATATATATGTATATATGTATGTATATATATATGTATATATGTATGTATATATATATGTATATATGTATGTATATATATATATATATGTATATATGTATGTATATATATATATATATATATATATATATATATATGTATATATATATATATATATATATATATATATATATATATATATATATATATATATATATATATATATATATATATATATATATATATGTATATATCAGTGGCGTGCGGTGAGGTTCATGTCAGTTGAGGCACTGACTTCATCACAGTCAGATTTACAAACATATGAACCCTAAAGAGTATCTTATTCACCATTTGATTGGCAGCAGTTAACGAGTTATGTTTAAAAGCTCATACCAGCATTCTTCCCTGCTTGGCACTCAGCATCAAGGGTTGGAATAGGGGGTTAAATCACCAAAAATTATTCCCAGGCACGGCGCCGCTGCTGCCCACTGCTCCCCTCACCTCCCAGGGGGTGATCAATCAACAATCAGCCTTTTCATATAAAGCCATAAAGGAATGGAACGAGCTCACAACAAACTTGAAAAGTCTAACAGATTACTCTTCATTCACAATTGAAGTTAAAAAGTGGCTTTGGAGCAATCAAAGCTACTCACACGGTCACTAAGGTGGGCATTATGTTTGACACATCAACCTAATGTGTATTATATTTATCCATGAGAGCATTTTTATTGTAAATTGTGAGGTGTGTGTGTTGAAATCATGGTTGTTTTTACAAATGATGACAGATGTGAACAAAAGCATGTATTGTCTTTGTGTGATGATGTAAATGAGGTTTGGTTGTATAGTATATTAAGTATGTGTACATGAAAGGGCATTTTATGACTTTTCTTAATTTAAAAACATGCTATAGTATGTTTTTATTGTCATAATTTTATTGCATGATTTTTGTATCCCTTTAATTTAGGTAGCCAGGGACTGCAGATGGAAATGAGCTATTTAGCTATAATCTGGTACAGAACATATCTGTCTTTGAACTTAATGTTTCTGTGCATTGTCCCTTCAAATAAAGACTAAACTAAACTAAACAAGGGGATGGGTCAAATGCAGAGGACAAATTTCACCACACCTAGAAGTGTGTGTGTGACATGGTATACTTAACTTTAACTTTACACTTACAAACTGTAGTACACAAAAAAGCACATTTAATAAAAAGAAACGTTATTATGGTCTTACCTTTACTTATAAGTGCAGGAGCAGTGGTGTTCGTGTTGGAAGAGTAGTGAATGAATGAAATATGAAATCCGCGCTGTAGTCTGCAGGTGTACCTAATGTTGTGTCCCTGTTCACGGCTCCTCCGGCGCGCCGCGCGAGCATTGTTGTTTTTGCACTTTTTGGCTTCTTGTTAAGTGACTTTTTTTGGGTGGATTCGGTCTTGCACGTGGGGGTTTGGGTGTGGGCTTTGCTTGGTGTGGCGCTCCCGTCGGGCGGTGCATTCTGCGGCGGAGGTGCTTGGCACCAGGAGGCGGGGTTATGAGACGAGCCTCCAGTTTTATGATCGCTCAGCACAAGAAATACGTTACACACATACAGTTGTTGACAAAATACACTGTACATTATATACCTCAGCTAACTAAACTATGGACATGTATAATATAATTCATATAGCAATACGGTCTCACTGCACAGCAGGCCAGCAGTTAGCCGAGTCATTGCGCACAATCCATGGTGAGGCACGACGCAGTGACGTGCCTCAACTGGCTGCTGATCACCGCACCGTCTCTTCTCCGTATTTGAACGGCAAATGTGAAAATAGAAATAAAAATAATCTAAAACTGGTGAAGTTAAATGGAAAATAACTTTAGTATAATCACTGGATACGTATAACAAAATAATTTTTTTTTTTCTTTTTACTTTTTTTTTCTTTCCATGATGGCAGGTGAGGCCGTGCCTCCCCTGCCTCTAGTGACGGCACGCCACTGGTATATATATATATATATATATATATATGTGTATATATATATATATGTATATATGTATACGTATATATATATGTATATATATATATGTATATATATATGTGTATATATATATATACATATATATATATATATATATATGTGTATATATATATATATATATGTATGTATGTATGTATGTATGTATATATATATATTAGTGCTGTCAAACGATTAATTTTTTTAATCGCGATTAATCTCGCTTTTGGAATTTTGATTAATCACGATTAATCGCAGTGAAAATATTTACTTGCAGAATTTAAATGAACTTTTAAAGGACAACATTTTGACACAAATTACGTTTTATTCTCAAAGTGTTGTATACAAACATTTTAAAATGTTTTGCCTAACTGCAAGTCATTGATTTGCTCATAACCTGGTGACGGTAGAGTGAGAATTAAATGCACATTTGGCAATAGTTTGCAATAATATAGCAAACAACAAGGTACACATGGACACTAATAGGTAATGTAGTAAACACACCCATGAACAACTCAACATACTGTAGTGCAGGCCGATTGCATTTACTCTTCCTTTAACCAGTTGTTTCAACAAACAAGCCTATTTACATTTTCAGATCGAAAGTGCTGATCTCTTTTTTTGTACAATGTGACCCGCCAATGAAAAAAGTATTTCACAACGTACAGAGGAAGCAGGGGCAGCTAAGTATTTTAGTGCAACATTTAGGTGAGTAGCGTTTAGCGTGTGGAAAGTAGCATGTAGGCACGTCCTGGACAAGAACCTCCTCCTTCATGCCATGTGCTACTTGTTGTGCTTTCAACTCCGATGTATTAGCAGGGCTGTGCTTGAAATGTCCCACAATTTTGCGGCATTTAACTAAAGGCACATTAAGTCCACCATCGCGTGGGCGACACAGGGCAGATGTTGAAATGGTAAACCTCTTGCAGCAGCAACCATGTTGTAAGCGCTGTCTGTCCCTAATGTACTGACCTTCTCAGTAATATTCCAGTCCTTAGCAACTGCTTCAGCAAAATATATTTCCTCAGTTTTTAAAACACCCAAAGCAAAGGACTGTATTTTCCATTGTTCATCCTGAGGTCCAATGGTCTCCGGTAAGCAAAATAAATGCAGCATCAGCCAGTAGTTGCAACTTGCTGCTTTTGTGTGTGCAGTACAGTTCGTGTATCCTTGTTTTAATTGTTCCCCTCGAAGGTAGTTTGTACGAAGAGTCACCTGTGGCGATATTCATGACAGTCTTCAACGATGTTCAGTGGCCGACATGCAGTGACTATCCATTTTGCAAAGGCATTACCGTATTTTTCGGAGTATAAGTCGCTCCGGAGTATAAGTCGCACCGGCCAAAAATGCATAATAAGGAAGGAAAAAAACATATATAAGTCGCACTGGATTATAAGTCGCATTTTTGGGGGAAATTCATTTGATAAAACCCAACACCAAGAATAGACATTTGAAAGGCAATTTCAAATAAATAAAGAATAGTGAACAACAGGCTGAATAATGTACGTTATATGACGCATAAATAACCAGCTGACAACGTGTCTGGTATGTTAACGTAACATATTATGGTAAGAGTCATTCAAATAACTATAACATATAGAACATGCTATACGTTTACCAAACAATCTGTCACTCCTAATCGCTAAATCCCATGAAATCTTATACGTCTAGTCTCTTACGTGAATGAGCTAATTAATATTATTTGATATTTTACGGTAATGTGTTAATAATGTCGCTCCTGAGTATAAGTCGCACCCCCGGCCAAACTATGAAAAAAACTTCGACTTATAGTCCGAAAAATACGGTATTAAACTTATCGGAGGTGGTCTTGTTGACCAAATTGACGCGGGTAAACTCAGCCAGCATTGTTTGCAGTCCTTTGTTTGTAGCATTTGTGCTAGCATTCTTGCTACCAGCATCCTCAAGTATGTGTTTTGCTTTGAGATGATATTTTAAACTTGATGTGCTACGATAATAAGAAAGTTTGTCACTGCAATATGTACAAACTACTTTACTTGTATCAAAAGTTCCGTCTGACAGCGTTTTAAAGCGAAATTGACCGTCGAGGACACCGCTGGGATTATCCTCACTCATCTTTGCACTGGCGTGCGGCCTGATCACTGCCCATGTAACAATGTGCGCCGCCTTTCGGATCAAGGTGCGGTCAAAACAAATAGTGCAATTCATTTTAATTCATATATGATTAATGCAATAATTATTTTCAATAATGGCATGCGTTAACATTAAAAACCCTAATATAATTACACAAAACCCAAAACCAGTGAAGTTGGCATGTTGTGTAATTCGTAAATAAAAACAGAATACGATGATTTGCAAATCCTTTTTAACTTATATTCAATAGACTTCAAAGACAATATATTTAATGTTTGAACTGAACTTGCAAATAATCATTATTAGAATTTAATGGCAGCAAAACATTGCAAAAAAGTTGGAACAGGGGCGTTTTTACCACTGTGTTACATGACCTTTCCTTTTAACAACACTCAATAAACGTTTGGGAACTGAGGAGACCAATTTTTTAAGCTTTTCAGGTAGAATTATTTCCTATTCTTGCTTGATGTACAGCTTAAGTTGTTCAGCAGTCTGGGGTTTCCGTTGTGGTATTTTAGGTTTCAAATTGCGCCACACATTTTCAATGAGAAGCAGGACTGAACTCTGGACTACAGGCAGGCCAGTCTAGTACCCGCACTCTTTTACTATGAAGCCACGCTGTTGTAACACGTGGCTTGGCATTGTCTTGCTGAAATAAGCAGGGGCGCCCCTGATAACGTTGCATGGATGGCAGCATATGTTGTTCCAAAACCTGTATGTACCTTACAGTAAGTTACTCATGCATTGGGCATTAATATATATCCCCATACCATCACAGATGCTGGCTTTTGAACTTTGCACCTACAACAATCCGAATGGTTCTTTTTCTCTTTGTTCCAGAGGACACAACATCCACAGTTTACAAAAACAATTTGAAATGTGGACTCGTCAGACCACAGAACACTTTTCCACTTTGCATCAGTCCATCTTAGATGAGCTTGGGCCCAGCGAAGCTGGTGACGTTTCTGGGTGTTGTTGATAAATGGCTTTCGCTTTGCATAGTAGAGTTTTAACTTGCACTTACAGATGAAGCGACAAACTGTAGTTAGTGACAGTGGTTTTCTGAAGTGTTCCTGAACCCTTGTGGTGATATCCTTTACACACTGATGTCGGTTTTTGATGCAGTACTGCCTGAGGGATGGAAGGTCACGGGCATGCTGCTTATGTGCAGTGATTTCTCCAGATTCTCTGAACCTTTTGATGATATTACGGACCGTAGATGGTGAAATCCCTAAATTCCTTGCAATAGCTCGTTGAGAAATGTTGTTTTTAAACTGTTCGACAATTTGCTCACGCATTTGTTGACAAATTGGTGACCCTCGCCTCATCCTTGTTTGTGAATGACTGACCATTTCATGGAAGCTGTTGTTATACCCCATCATGGCACCCACCGGTTCCCAATTAGCCTGTTCACCTGTGTGATTTTCAAAATAAGTGTTTGATGAGCATTCCTCAACTTTCTCAGTCTTATTTGCCACTTGTGCCAGCTTTTTTGAAACATGTTGCAGGCAGCAAATTCCAAATGATATTTACAAAAAGTAACAGTTTTTCAGTTCAAACGTTAAGTTCTTGTCTTTGCAGTCTATTCAATTAAATAAATAAATGATACATGGGTTATACTTGTATAGCGCTTTTCTACCTTCAAGGTACTCAAAGCGCTTTGACAGTATTTCCACATTCACCCATTCACACACACTGATGGCGGGAGCTGCCATGCAAGGCGCTAACCAGCACCCATCAGGAGCAAGGGTGAAGTGTCTTGCCCAAGGACACAACGGACGTGACTAGGATGGTAGAAGGTGGGGATTGAATATAGGTTGGAAAGGATTTGCAAATCATTCATTATATTCTGTTTTTATTTACAATTTAAATCATTGTAAATTATGATAATCGACTAAGAAAGTGTGTGTGAATGTGAGTGTGAATGTTGTCTGTCTATCTGTGTTGGCCCTGCGATGAGGTGGCGACTTGTCCAGGGTGTACCCGATTTTGTTGTCAGGAGTCTGAATCCACCCTGCATTTGTTTTGGTATTGTCATATTGTGTCTTCATTTTGGGTGGAAGTTGAAAAAATGTGTTTAAGGATTGGTTTGTTTATGAAGCTTGATGTGGTTTCTGTTATTTTAGGAGAGTTCATTGACAATCATGATTTAGTCAATTTAATTATGGTACTCTGTAAAAGGTTTATTTTTAAGGCCAAAAACAGATATTCACTTAGTATTACTTTCTTTAAAACATTTTTTCAGTATTTTTTAACTTTAGAAAGTTACGTGGTTGAAAACGATAATGATGCAAAAAAACATTAAAAAAAGATGAGAAGTCCTCAAAGGCTTATTTTGAAAGTATAATTATGTTTATAGATTATATGATATCTGTTGTTGTGTTCCCTAATTTGAGTGGCCTGGACATAATCTGGACTGTACATAATTGCTTATTTTGAAAATGTAATTTTGTTTATAAATTATATGCAATCTGTTGTGTTCCCTAATTTTTTTCTGTGTACATGAATGAAGGTGTGTGTTGCTGAGTCCGACTTGGACATTATCTGGACTGGACCTGGTTTTAAAAACCCTTTAAACAAATCTAATTTCATTGACAACCTGGTCTGTTGAAGATAAGGTCCTTTTTTTAAAAAATAAAATAAAATAAGATAAATAAATAAAAAACATTTTCTTGGATAAAAAAGAAAGTAAAATAATATAAAAGTAATTACATAAAAAATAGTAATTAATGAAAATGTTAATGGACCAGCAGCACATACAATCATGTGTGCTTCAGGGACTGTGTCCCTTGCAGATGTGTTGTCTATGTTGTGGGAACCAGAATATTGGTAGCAGAAAGAAATAACCCCTTTTGTGTGAGTAGGTGTGGATGAGTGTGCATGGGGGGGAGGTTGTTTGGGTTGATGCACTGATTGAAAGTGTATCTTGTGTTTTTTCTATGTTGATTTAAAAAAATTAAAAAAAACATTTTTTTTATTTTTTTTTGAGAACAGGCCACCGGGCGACTCATCTGGTCCTTGCGGGCGACCTGGTGCCCGCGGGCACCGCGTTGGTGACCCCTGATATAATGTATGACCTAACTTCTAGTAAAGTATATGATGTACAAATAATCAAATGTCAATAAATTGAAATAGACTATCATATAATGTATTACATACTTACCAACCCTCCCGAATTTTACGGTAGACTCCCGAATTTCAGTGCCTCTCCCGAAAATCTCCCGGGACAACCATTCTCCCGAATTTCTCCCGATTTCCAGCCGGACTTAAGGCACGCCCCCTCCAGGTCCGTGCGGACCTGAGTGAGGACAGCCTGTCGTCACGTCCGCTTGGCCAACCAAAAAGTAACCACAGAACACTATACCGTATAGTGTTCTGTGGTTACTTTTTGGTTGGCCAACGGTTTACCGTATTTTTCGGACTATAAGTCGCTCCGGAGTATACGTCGCACCGGCCGAAAATGCACAATAAAGAAGGAAAAAAACATATACAGTGTATACTGTATATGAGAAAAGTTGGTTTTCCATAATAGGGTCCCTTTTAAGTATGAAAAAAAGGATACACGATTGTTTTGATTTGGCTGTGCAATAGTATCACCTTCAGAGAGCTACATTTGTCTGAAAAACCAAAGAAAGCACGCTTGATTCAAATGCATCACCATTCCACTTCGTAACTGGTTTCATTCCTCAGTTACACAATTGGTTGCATGAGATTGTTTATTCAGCAGCATACTGATGTTTCTGAGGAGGAAATAATTTGAGCAGTTACTTCAAATGAAGCCCAGATGAGACTCATCCATGCCAGTCAATAGCCTCCCTTGTGACCCCACTAGGCACAGCCTTGTTGCTAAAATTACAGCCTTCCAAAACTGTCATTTCCTTTTGCCAGAGTGTCAATGGAACAAATTAGAAATGAGTGTTAACGAATTATTTTCAAATGGACATGGTGGGAGATAAAATAAGGATAAATTACAGTGTGTGTGTGCGCTCTTATTATTAAAAATGTGTGTGTGTGTGTGTGTGTGTGTGTGTGTGTGTGTGTGTGTGTGTGTGTGTGTGTGTGTGTGTGTGTGTGTGTGTGTGTGTGTGTGTGTGTGTGTGTGTGTGTGTGTGTGTGTGTGTGTGTGTGTGCTGACTAATTGGTCAAACGATTCTCATCCTATCGTTTTCCTTCAGTTGTTTATCCATCTTCGTCATTTTCAGATTTTGTACATCCCTTTTATCCAAAACATGATCAGCTATTAGGGCTGTCAAAATGAATGTGTGCCTAAAAACCCTGAAACGTCTATGAGAAGGCATTTTGGGAAGTTTGTTCATCTGGCAGCGACAGACAGAGGAACCAAACAAGTCTATATGGAAGATGCTAAATTCATCTCGATGGTACATTCGAGTACAAAAAAATGACGGAACAGTTGACCTACATAAACTACACTCTGTAGAACTGAGTTTTCTTAAAACAGCACATTAATACCACAAAATGAGTAACAGGTCCACATCAATGTTTTTGTTAACATGATCATGATGTTGAAGGTTTTAAATAAACAAGCAGCATCAAGTCTATTTGCTCATGCGAAATGAAACAGTAATAATTTAGATTGAAAATGTATTATATTTTTTGTGATTAATTCAAATCAATCAACACTACTTTACATTGTATAAGGAAAGTGAGCTGGGTTAGACCGTCGTGAGACAGGTTGCAATAGTAATTCTATTGTATTGTTTTTACTACAAACAATCAGAGTAGATTTATGAAGCAATGTAATAATAAATGTACAGCATTTACCATGGAGCACTTCACCTGTCATATACACCATCTGCAGCATCTCCATATTTTAATGGATACATGTCTACTGTTAAGATATTATTTTAATGTATTTGGTCTGTGTTATGAACTCCCACTGCTTCAGTGTGGTGAAGACTCGCTGTGCTATGCTGAAACTGCTTCACCAAGTCTGTTGCCTCTACAATGTTTTTTTTGATGATGTATTTCTTTAATTCAGTTAATATCATCTGCATCATCTTCTCAGAACTGCCCTTCAAACTTTCTTCATTCCCCTGTTTGGAAAAACAAAGTTATGTCAATCTCTAGCCCGAAGCTATTGATTGCAAGTAAGACTGGATGTTTTGGGAGGATTTTTATAGGTTTCACTGTGAAATTTGCTACACTAATAACCAAACCTAAAGCATACCAATTGAGACAGATATTTTCCCCAAAAACTCGTAAATTGGGGCACTCGTATCTCGAGGTACCACTGTATGCCATATCCATGGAGTCTGTTTTCGTACACCTGCCTCTCACTACAACTTTTTTATATTTTGGTGTACATACTGTTATCAACAAGTGTTATCTTCTGAAAAACGACCGAATGTTCTATTCATATCTGACTTTCCTCCTTAAATATCTTTATACTGTTGTGTAGAGATTTTCCGGCGTATCACATTGCGCCTATCAATCCCTATCAGTTCCACAGCTAAACTAAGGCTTTTATTTGGCACAAACCCCTGACAAAAAATAGACCTGAAACACACAGGCTATTCATTTGACTTTTGTGTAGGCCTAATACAGTTTAGCAAACAATATAACGCACAGTAGATGACAGACTTTTGCCAAGGTGTTGTCTTTTGTGAAATTTTGACATTATAAAATAGCTTTTCTTAGAATTTAAGAATTGAGCCCTTCAGAACACCACAAGCCAATGGAGCAGAGAAAAATTTAGAATCATTAAATCTGATTTAGAAAGTTCTCTGGACCTTTAGGATCCAAACTAGCCCAATTCAGTACACCAAGTACACATATATTGCTCCAAGAGCCTGATCTTCTTAAAGGGTTGCATGTATTAAAACACATGCAAAGTTAATAGTAACTGCGTAGAGGATTGCATCTCTTAAAGGGAAAATGCACTCTTTTTGGAATTTTGCCCATGGTTCACAACCATGAGAGACAAGGAGACAAAAGTTTTGTTTTTTTTCGCTTTCAAAAATTGGCTCCTTCTAGGTGGCTAGCAATGCTAATGGGAACAAACAATTCTACCTCCAAATCACTTTAAAAATGTTTTCAAAAACCGTCCACAATACTTCATTTACGTTCCGTAATGCGTATAATAACTAAGCTGTAGCAATATTGTTATTTTAAAAGTGAACACAGAACTTTTTCTATCGTAGTAACACATCGGCGTGCTTCGGTATTACCCGTAAAAGCTAACTACGGCAAGCTAGCTTCTCAACAACACGAAACGCGTTTGGGTTTGTAATGCACAACACTGCGATACGACACCAATTTGTACTGACTGAAAAACATGAACAATTATATTACAGTATCTGTAAAGTATTAGCCCGCATTTAATGTTTTGTTTGTACACAGTTGAGCTAACCAGACAGCGTATGTACTGTACTGTAATTTTGGGTAAGCGATCCATTTATGTTAAAATGGCTTGTCTCCAAGTTCCATATTTATAGCGTCAAAATTGCTTTCATCCACCTTCCTCGGCTCCCGTCTGCTCCAACGTCTCACTCTTCCTTCATGCTCGGTTCTATAAGCAGCAGTATATTAAGCTTCAAAAGTATAAGGTTGCAAATCCTCATTTGTCCAGTCGTCTTTGTTGTCTGTTACCAAGTCTTTAATGATTAGAATACACACTCGTGTTTGATTCCAGAAGTAGGAACACACATGTTGCCAGAACTCAGAGGTGCTCTGTTATGGAAACAGAAATCATTGCGCGGGAAAATCAGTCCCGGAGATGATTAAAATGATCAAAATAGGGTAAGCATTGAACATATTACATATTGTTATGAATGGGTCTGTTATTATTATATATTATATATGGACGGGCAGTGTGTATACCTGTATATAAAATGTTGCTGGAGAGTTTTGAAGTTGTTTTAGAGGGCTCTGAAGGCTACAATGGTGAGCATTAGCCGCATCTTTCAAGCGTTTTTGATCATCTTTAAAATAATGTTTTTTAAAAAGATGTGTACTTGTCTGTCATAATGATTGTAAAAGATAGACAAAATTCCCCCAAAAAAGTGCAGTTCCCTTTTAAGTAACAGCAAAGTGGAAAAGCAAGTTGTCTCTATATTGAAGCTATTATCACATCTGATGTATGACTAGGGATGATGTTTGATAAGAAATTATCAAGTTCGAGCCCATTATCGAATCCTCTTATCGAAGCGATTCCTTATCGATTCTCTTATCGAATCCAGATAGGTTGTTGTATATGGAAAAAAAAACACAATATTTGGTTTAACAAAAGCTCACTTGTATTTTATAAGAAAAAAAAAAAAAAAATAAATAAAAAAATATTGACTGCTGTTACCCAAAGTATATTAAGTGGGATTTTTCAGAAAAACAAATATATACAGTAACACAAAAACAACCTGTCTCTGTGATCACTATAGGTGTATAAATAATAATATAGTGTTAAATAAAATCAGTCTCTTGGCCACAAAACTGAAAATAATACAGCTCTCCAAAAAGTGCACTTCTGCTGCTATTGGAACATCCTTCTGGGGTCCATCAGTGTGGCCTCCTCCAGGAATGACTGCACGTCCTTGTCCTGGAGGGAAAATGAGGGACAGACACAGCATAGAATTAGGGGGGAAATTAGCTGAATGTGAAGACTAGGGTGTCCGTTATTAAGTCTTTAGCATTAGTATGTGGAATTAAATGATGGAATGGATTAAGTAATGAAGTTAAACATTGTACTGATATGATCCACTTTAAGAGGTTGTTTAAATTAATAGTGCTTACAAAGTACAAAGAAGAATTATGAGAAATACTTTCAACCTTATTGAAAATAAGATATTCTTCATCTCAGTATATTAATAATGACTGAATTAATTAATTACAAAACTCTTGTATATACTAATTCACAGATGTTATTTTATTATAAAAAGGTCAGTAAATGATGTATATATTTGTAAACGCTCTGATGTGGGAAAGGGGTAGGATTAAATAAGCTTTTCGGACATGTTGTAAAGTGAAATGATATGAAACTGTGATGTGTTATGCTGTAAGTGTGTTCATGTACGGAATAAACTAAAGAAAGAGAGAAAGCACTAGTTTATTAGACAGACCTGCAAACTCTGGAGTGGTGTAGGTTCCAAGATACCGTTAACGTTATCAGACACATACAAAAAGGCTAACGTTAACGATACCGTTAGCCACTGACTATGCTTAGGTAACGTTAGTCTAGCTAACATTACTGCAGTCCTGGTTGACATAAGAGGTAACCTTATTTTAGCCTAAAGGCTACGAGTGAGCAGATATGGAAATTAACCGGCAACAGTTAACGTTAGTTACTCACCAGCACTATCACTGGAATTGGCGCTGCAGGTTGAAGCAGAGGAAGAGGGGCGTGCTTCGTCATCTCTGTCGGTGCTTCTCCACGACACCTTTCTCTAACCTTCAGGTTATGTACGGCCTGAACATGTTTCATCATGCTTGTTGTACTTGTTCCATCATGCTTGTTGTACTTGCAGATAGCCATTTCCTCGTCATATTTTTTTGTAAAATTAAGCCATGCCTTGAGGCGTTTTTTCCGGTCCATTGTTGTTGCTGCTTTCTGTATCTGCCGCCTAATGACTGAGCTACGTCATTTGCTGGGCCGTGCCACAGGGCATTTCCCGTGGGACGGGATTTGTTCCCAGGGATTCGAATAAAGAACCAAGTCTTTTTCTTTGCTATAGTGGCCTTGATAACGGGAACCGGTTCTCAAAAAGGGATTCGAGTCCATGGAATCAATGATTTTCTTATCGAACAACCGGGAGAACCGGTTTCGAACATCATCCCTATGTATGACACCAAAAGACTTCCAAAGTTTAAGGGTAAATATATATGATCAAAATAGTATCAATCTCACAGAGATTCCCGAGCCATTTTGAGAGATAATGAGCTAACCAGTCACGTGACGCAGATGTAGGAAGCGCAGATCCCTTCATCACAAACAACTATGCAAATCATACAAATGTTGTGAGAGCCAACAATTTTATTTGGCAATTTAATCGCCTCCAAATTCGATAATCAAAACTACAACTCACATCTGCGGTCCCTTCCAAGGTTTCTCGTTGTTCCCATTGGGTTGAGTTTTTCCTTGCCCTGATGTGGGATCTGAGCCGAGGATGTCGTTTTGGCTTGTGCAGCCCGTTGAGACAATTGTGATCAAGGTCTATATAAGTCAACTTGGATTGGTTGATTGAGATACATGTTGCAATTAAACAGCTGGTGTGTAATAACAGTTAAAATAGTTACAGGTCAACACTGTGTATGACTCAACAAAAGACAAGACTGGCACTTTACACTTAATAAACATGAACACACACAGAAGCACAGAAAATTGATATCATGGAGTACTGATTCCAATGTCCAGGTCTTTAATCGTAAAATCTGAAAGTACACATGCCTAATTACCACTCGTTAATAGCAGGTATCATTGGCCCAGGAGGTATGTTTGTAGTACAGTAAGGGTAAGCAGTTGAAACTCAGCTCCCTCCTTCATCCCAGTTACTGTGTCCTTGGGCAATACACTTCACCTGCGTTGACTCCAGTACCACCCACATTGGTGTGTAAATGTGCATGAATGTTTGGCCACGTTCTGTCAGTCTACCCCAGGGCAGCTGTGGCTACAAATGTGGCTTGCCACTACCACGGTGTGACAGTGGAGTGAATGAATAATGGGTTTCACTGTAAAGAACTTTTGGTCTCTGGAAATAAGGTGGTATGCAAATCACACCTGTTATTACTATTATCATTTGTATTTTGTCACTGTAGTGGGTAAGACTATCAGCTCATGAACAAGGTTAATTTTGGCCTGCACTGAGGGTGACAGAACACATTTACATTATTCTGTAACAAAATGTCAATGCTTGTGTAGGGAGAAGGAAAGTGGCAACTGGAAGTTTAGGGAATTTTATAAAAATATTTGATTAGCATGGTTTAAAGCAGTGTTACTGATGGGGAAATAAATAGTGAAGGAGAGAGAGGGAAAATGCAGGTGTTGCATAACTTTTGTATAAAAATAGCAGACTGTCCCAATGAAATGAGCCATGCGTCATTTTCCTAACTGGAAAATGTGCCCCTCACATATTATACCTGGAGTAACGATTAATAATGATGGTGTTTGTGTAGTGCACAAATCCCCACTAAGGCCAGTCTAAAATATGTTTTATGTACGTGTGTTCAATAGGTTAGTCCCAACATTTAATAACCTTTTCATCAGACCATTCTATATCCATGTGCCATGTGTAATGAAAACTGACCCGGCACTTTTTGCATAATGCTGTTAAGAGACAAAAATACTAAATAACAAAACCAGCTGATGACATCATTATTTGATGACAAATGTCATTTTTGCTAAATTCTTTATTAAATCAAATAATAAAAAAAAAAAGTATGAATATAACATCCCACATAGACTGCACGCGTATCATAACAATTCTTATACACGCATTCTATGATTTCAATAACTTTCTGTAACTATTAAGTTGCTGTGTGCATATTGTGTGTCCTGCAGATGTGGCCATTCAGCAGTGTATCGAACCCGTGAGATGGCAGCCCGAGCCCTGGTTCCTTTTGTACCACTTACCCAGACCTCCTCTACTATACATTCTTTGCTTCAGGATCTTCCTCAACACTCTGGACCTCAAATCCAAAACAACTGCATTCATGGGATACTGCTACAGGTCTGCTCACACACACACATATGCGCACACACACACGCACATTCACTTGTTACTTTATATTCCATGATCAATTTGTATGAAAGTATATTGACTGTGAAACTAGTGTAAAAGATACATTAGTTACCACCGTAAAGGTAAAACTATATCAAATACTATGACATATAGTAACCCATTGTAAGTTATCGGTAGTCCTCAAACAACTTGCATTATATCCACCTGCTTGATTATGGAGTTGGTTGTTTTAAGTTATCCTTTAATTCTGGCTAAACTGAGCTTGAATGAGCTGCGCTATAGTCTTGTCTGACATGTAGAGATGTAACGATATCAAAATCTTACGGTACGATATTAATGCCACGATACGATATAGCAGTAAGGTTAAAAAAAAGATGACATGAAAAAATGCCTTAGTGTGGCTATTTAAAGGCCTACTGAAATGAATTTTTTTTATTTAAACGGGGATAGCAGATCTATTCTATGTGTCATACTTGATCATTTCGCGATATTGCCATATTTTTGCTGAAAGGATTTAGTATAGAACAACGACGATAAAGATTGCAACTTTTGGTATCTGATAAAAAAAAGGCTTGCACCTACCGGAAGTAGCGTGACGTAGTCAGTTGAACATATACGCAAAGTTCCCTATTGTTTACAATGATGGCCGCATGAAGTGAGAGAGATTCGGACCGAGAAAGCGACAATTTCCCCATTAATTTGAGCGAGGATGAAAGATTTGTGGATGAGTAAAGTGCAAGTGAAGGACTAGTGGGGAGTTGAAGCTATTCAGATAGGGAAGATGCTGTGAGAGCCGGGGGTGACCTGATATTCAGCTGGGAATGACTACAACAGTAAATAAACACAAGACATATATATACTCTATTAGCCACAACACAACCAGGCTTATATTTAATATGCCACAAATTAATCCTGCATAAAAACACCTGCGTGTTTGTTATGCTAGCTCCTAGCTCCTCTGCTAGCTCCTAGCTCCATAGAACACGCCAATACAATTCAAACACCTGATCAACACACACAATCACTCAGCCCAAAAGACCGTTTACCTAACCCAAGGTTCATAAAGCTTATATATTTTTAAAAAGTTACGTACGTGACGCGCACATACGGTCAAGTTATCGAATGTTTAGCAGCCAAGGCTGCATACTCACGGTACCTGATATTCAGCTGGGAATGACTACAACAGTAAATAAACACAAGACATATATATACTCTATTAGCCACAACACAACCAGGCTTATATTTAATATGCCACAAATTAATCCTGCATAATAACACCTGCGTGTTTGTTATGCTAGCTCCTAGCTCCTCTGCTAGCTCCTAGCTCCATAGAACACGCCAATACAATTCAAACACCCGATCAACACACACAATCACTCAGCCCAAAAGACCGTTCACCTAACCCAAGGTTCATAAAGCTTATATATTTTTAAAAAGTTACGTACGTGACGCGCACATACGGTACGGTACGTGTTATGCTAGCTCCTAGCTCCTCTGCTAGCTCCTAGCTCCATAGAACACGCCAATACAATTCAAACACATGATCAACACACACAATCACTCAGCCCAAAAGACCGTTCACCTAACCCAAGGTTCATAAAGCTTATATATTTAAAAAAAGTTACGTACATACGCAAAAAAAAGCCAAAGCTGCATACTCACAGTAGCACGTCTGCGTCTTTGTCATCCAAATCAAAGTAATCCTGGTAAGAGTCTGTGTTGTCCCAGTTCTCTACAGGCGTCTGTGTATCCAAATCAAAAGTCCTCCTGGTTAGAGTCTCTGTTATCCGAGTTCTTCCATCTTGACTGCATCTTTCGGGAATGTAAACAAAGAAGCGCCGGCTGTGTACTGTTGTGGCTGACTACGTTCGAAAAATACGTCCATTTCGCACCGACAACTTTCTTCTTTGCTTGCTCGGCTTCCTTCTCCATAATGCAATGAACATGATTGAAACAGATTCACGAACACAGATGTCCAGAATACTGTGGAATTATGAAATGAAAACAGAGCTTTTTCATATCGGCTTCAATGTGGAAGGCATACCCGTGTTCGTCGGGCTACGTCACACGCATACGTCATCCTCAGAGGCGTTTCCAACCGGAAGTTTAGCGGCAAATTTAAAATGTCACTTTATAAGTTAACCCGGCCGTATTGGCATGTGTTATAATGTTAAGATTTCATCATTGATATATAAACTATCAGACTGTGTGGTCGGTAGTAGTGGGTTTCAGTAGGCCTTTAAGTGCTATTTATGTTAAGGATAAACACACTTACTGTAAATAAACACAAACCTAATGCTCAATTGTTGTAATCCTGGGTATTTTTTAAAGTGGAAAGAACAATATCAATCAATCAATCAATCAATGTTTATTTGTATAGCCCTAAATCACAAAAGTCTCAAAGGGCTGCACAAGCCACAACGACATCCTCGGCACAGAGCCCACACAAGGGACGTCGATGTGAATGACTATGAGAAACCTTGGTGGGGACCGCATATGTGGGTAACCCCCCTCTAAGTACAGTCCCTAGTGGATCCACATAACAGTGAGAGTCCAGTCCATAGTGGGGCCAGCAGGAGACCATCTTCGGGCTCCAGAACTCTGGAATGCCCTCCCGGTAAAAGTTAGAGATGCTACCTCAGTAGAAGCATTTAAGTCCCATCTTAAAACTCATTTGTATACTCTAGCCTTTAAATAGACCCCCCTTTTTTAGACCAGTTGATCTGCCGTTTTCTTTTCTCCTTTGCCCCCTCGCCGGGTTATTCCGGTTCCGGTGACCATGGATGAGATGCTGGCTGTCCAGAGTTGGGACCCGGGGTGGACCGCTCGCCTGTGCATCTGTTGGGGACGTCTCTGCGCTACTGACCTGTCAAACGAACAGTGTTTCAAGTAACAAGCAACGTAAAGAAGACTTTCAGTTTAGTGTCTTCAAACTGATATTGTAAACATGCTTTCATTGAAATGCCTCACAAATTGATGGCATTTGATGGCTTACGTCTTGGTTTTGCGTCAATAATCTTTCCCGAATGATAATTAATGAATTACTTCCCATATTGTTTGTATTTCCGGACTTGTAGACGATCGCGGTCAGGCAATATCTGCAATCTGTACTTTGCAAGTTTTCTCCTCTTTATTTTCCTTGACTGCAAAACCAAAATGTGTCCAAACATCTGATTTTAACTTTGCAGGAGGATCCACTAGCTTGAGCTTTCCGCTCTGCTCCTCTGTGTTTACTATCATCTTTTACTGAGCTGCGCACGGGATTATGGTAAATGTGGTTTGCTTCTCAGACAGGCTCACTCAATAGTGCCAGAAAAAACTACTCCTAGTTCTCGTTTACCGCCACACGTCACTGCATTACTGTGAGAATTTTAAAACTGCAATACCGCGGTATTTACAATAACGTTGCATCACTAGTGACATGGTGTTTCGAAAGTTTATACTTTGACATGCTGCATTTCAGGCATATACTGTACTTTGAGAATATTTAACTTCAAATCCAAATTGTTAAACGTTAAGTAAGGGTCGTACAACACTTTGCTTTACATTTATTTAGGTTTTAAAGTTCACAGTTGTTAAAACAGCAAAGCCATGACTGTTAATTAATTGTTCATACTCTGTTTATCCATAACAGCGGCCATTACTGTACAAATGCCAGTGTTTTAGTTTTGCAATCCCAAATTCCACTTGTAAGACCAATGTTGAAGCTATTTGTGTGGACTCTGGTGTGGTAGCAACCAAGCTGAGGTGTCAACACAAAGAATGTGAAATTCTTATTGTTTAGCTTAAGGTTGCATAATGTTACAAGGTAGGACTTTGCATAATGAAGACGGTGGTTCGTGACGTTTGGTTAGTTTACCTTCTCAATAGGTTACTGTGATGGCCTCTTCACATTTAATTTTAATGACATGCTTTGTTACATTTTTGTTCCTTTCGTTTTTAGGTCTATCTTTTTATTGCGGATACACACAACTGTTTCCCAATTCAGTTATACTACTTTTGTTTTGTCCTGTACAAAAGGTTGAGCTCACATGTTAAAATTTTGTAACTTAAGGATTGTTATTACATAAGACATATTCTTTGTCTTGTCATCGTTATCCTTGTAGGATGCAATGACCATTAGCTACAGTTGTTCAGCGTCATCATTGTGTACGCGATGTAAACCTCACAGTATAAGACAGTATAGGACACGACATTGGGAGAACTGTGTTTTTAAATCTGTCGCTTGGTTTCAATAATACACGTTTTTAAAATGATAAAATACATTTTACTTGTGTTACAAGGTTGCATGTTCATCATTGACCCTCTTCTTCTTTGCAAAAGTAATTGTTGCAAAATGGAAGTTGAAATCCTGGTAATGAAATAATTCATCAGAAATTTGTTGCTAATTGTCAACATATCATCACAAGAACATTTACCAAAATGACATTTGAATCCATTACCTTGAATTGGATAGTGAGGTGTTTGCTCTGACAGTGTCTCTGAAAGACTGATTAAAAAAGAAAAAACATTTGTGGCTGAAGACTGAGAAAATGGATTAAGAGGATCCTTGCTCTTTCATAGCACACTACCGCAGGGGGTTTCAAAAACGCACATTGATGATATTCGTCTCATTGTCATTCTCATAAGTAATCCTTCTTTAACATAATATGGAATTCTTTATAATAGCTAAACTATTACCAAATAAGCTTTTTCTGGAAAAGGATAGACACGTGAACTTCTTATACAAATAAAAGTTAGACCGCAAATGGTTTTAGTTTAATAAAATAAAAAATGTGTGGAGTATTTGAAAACAACAATTTAGATTTAATTATTCTCTTGTTCTTGTTATTCACTCATTAGAACTGATTAAAGCACAAGAAGGTAAACTTTTAAAAAGCCTCACTAGTTATAAACCTCACCTTACGTCACTGAGTTGTTGCAAAGTTACATTTGTGGCAGACCTTGTGCTGCTGGCAGACTAGCATACTTTGTATTTAGCAATGTGTACCTGGCGAACTTAACTAACAGGCAGACGTGTGGATGGCACCTTGTGATTGCAGCCATTAGGATCCAACCCCTCATAAAGATGTGATGTGCCGATGTGGCCATCATACAGTATTTTATTATTCACTTACTCAAGCGAACAATTGGTAGGTGGCGGAAAAATTATTGATCATTGAAAGAAACTTGTTTGTGTCTCAGGGTAGGTATTTTTTAGGTTAGATAGCTTTTATGTCTATTGTACTAAATTTAGATCACTCACTGCTAGGAATTATTTAGGTTAAAGGGGAAATGCATTTTATTCATGGCCAAGAGTGTTGATTTTCCAAAGAACGACCATTAAATGTTATGTAGACCACAAGGAAGTGTTTTACAAATACGACCCCTTTGAGAGTTGTGTGGATTTCCTACTAAAAATAGACGTATGTTTGAATCCAGAATACAACGCAGGCAAGAAAGCATTAATTTTAACGTTCGCACATGCATAAATCCAGGCACATTTCTTTTTTACATTGCAATTAACTTCTGTGTGTTCTCTCCTGAACAAAACACAGTTGTGTCAGAGTACTAACTTATGTCTTTTGTAACTTTACAATGTCTTTTAAATAGAGATTGAACAATTTTGGTCCCAGTATTGATCCTTGGGTTATGCCACAAGATATATTTAGCACTGTAGACGTGTGTTCGCCAAGCTTCACAAATTGCAACATATTAGCCACAACACAACCAGGCTTATATTTAATATGCCACAAATTAATCCGCATAACAAACACCTCCCCCCTCCCGTCCATATAACCCACCAATACAACTCAAACACCCGCACAACACACTCAATCCCACAGCCCAAAGTACCGTTCACCTCCGTAAAGTTCATACAGCATATATATTTCCCCAAAGTTACGTACGTGACATGCACATAGCGGCACGCACGTACGGGCAAGCGATCAAATGTTTGGAAGCCAAAGCTGCGTACTCACGGTAGCGCGTCTGCTATCCAACTCAAAGTCCTCCTGGTTGTGTTGCTGCAGCCTGCCGCTAATACACCGCTTCCCACCTACAGGTTTCTTCTTTGCTGTCTTCATTGTTCATTAAACAAATTGCAAAAGATTCACCAACACAGATGTCCAGAATACTGTGGAATTTTGCGATGAAAACAGACGACTTAATAGCTGGCCACAATGGTGTCCCAATATGTCCGCTACAATCCGTGACGTCACGCGCAAACGTCATCATACCGAGACGTTTTCAGCAAAATATTTCGCGGGAAATTTAAAATTGCACTTTACTAATCTAACCCGGCCGTATTGGCATGTGTTGCAATGTTAAGATTTCATCATTGATATATAAACTATCAGACTGCGTGGGTTTCAGTAGGCCTTTAAAGTGATTTAGAGGTAGAAATGATTGCTCCCATTAACTGCATTGCTAGCCACCTAAAACGAGCCGATTTTTATATGTTAGAAAGCGGAAAAAAACTATAAACTTTTATCTTCTTGTCTCTCGTAAGTATTGTGAACGATAGGCAAAATTTTTAAAAAAAAGTGCAGTTCCCCTTTAAGCAATTGTTTTATCATTTTAGAAAATTGTGGAATTGGGGAAACAGGTATATAGTTTTTAACTAGTGTTTGCCTCCAGTTTTATAAATGGGTATGACTTTTGCTATTTTCATTTTGTTTGGGAATTTACCTGTTTGTTTGAAATTCTAAAATCTCTTCCAAAACCTTTATCGTTTCCATATAAATTATGTTACAATCAGTTGAGGTCTTAGATTTACATTAATCCACAATTTTGCTTATTTCCTCCTCTGTCACATTCGTGAGGACAATCAAGTTGGGATTTCTGCTTATGGTGTCATTCAAGTCAATCAATCAATCAATCAATGTTTATTTATATAGCCCTAAATCACAAGTGTCTCAAAGGGCTGTACAAGCCACAACGACATCCTCGGTACAGAGCCCACATACGGGCAAGGAAAACTCACCCCAGTGGGACGTCAATGTGAATGACTCTGAGAAACCTTGGAGAGGACCGCATATGTGGGTAACCCCCCCCCCCCCCCCCCCTCTAGGGGAGACCGAAAGCAATGGATGTCGAGTGGGTCTGACATAATATTGTGAAAGTCCAACACATCAGCGAAAGTCCAGTCCATGGTGGGGCCAGCAGGAACCATCCCGAGTGGAGACGGGTCAGCAGCGTAGAGATGTCCCCATCCGATGGACAGGCTAGCGGTCCACCCCGGGTTGGGAGCAGAGTAGAAAAGAAAAGAAAAGAAACGGCAGATCAACTGGTCTAAAAAGGGAGTCTATTTAAAGGCTAGAGTATACAAATGAGTTTTAAGATGAGACTTAAATGCTTCTACTGAGGTAGCATCTCTAACTTTTACCGGGAGGGCATTCCATAGTATTGGAGCCCGAATAGAAAACACTCTATAGCCCGCAGACTTTTTTTGGGCTCTGGGAATCACTAATAAGCCGGAGTTCTTTGAACGTAGATTTCTTGCCGGGACATATGGTACAATACAATCGTCAAGATAGGCAGGAGCTTGACCGTGTAGTATTTTATACGTAAGTAGTAAAACCTTAAAGTCGCATCTTAGGTGCACAGGAAGCCAGTGCAAGTGAGCCAGTATAGGCGTAATATGATCAAACTTTCTTGTTTTTGTCAAAAGTCTAGCAGCCGCATTTTGTACCATCTGTAATCTTTTAATGCTAGACATAGGGAGGCCCGAAAACAAAACGTTAGAGTAATCGAGACGATATGTAACGAACGCATGGATAATGATCTCAGCATCGCTTGTGGACAAAATGGAACGAATTTTAGCGATATTACGGAGATGAAAGAAGGCCGTTTTAGTAACACTCTTAATGTGTGACTCAAACGAGAGAGTTGGGTCGAAGATAATACCCAGATTCTTTACAGAGTCGCCTTGTTTAATTGTTTGGTTGTCAAATGTTAAGGTGGTATTATTAAATAGATGTCGGTGTTGAGCAGGACCGATAATCAGCATTTCCGTTTTCTTAGCGTTGAGTTGCAAAAAGTTAGCGGACATCCATTGTTTAATTTCATTAAGACACGCCTCCAGCTGACTACAATCCGGCGTGTTGGTCAGCTTTAGGGGCATGTAGAGTTGAGTGTCATCAGCATAACAGTGAAAGCTAACACCGTATTTGCGTATGATGTCACCTAGCGGCAGCATGTAAATACTAAAGAGTGCAGGGCCATGAACCGAACCCTGGGGAACTCTGCATGTTACCTTAACATAGTCCGAGGTCACATTGTTATGGGAGACACACTGCATCCTGTCAATAAGATAAGAGTTAAACCAAGGCAAGGCTAAGTCTGTCATCCCAATACGCGTTTTAATACGCTCTAATAAAATATCATGATCAACAGTATCGAAAGCGGCGCTAAGATCAAGAAGCAGCAACATAGATGAAGCATCGGAATCAATCGTTAGCAATAGATCATTAGTCATTTTTGCGAGGGCTGTCTCCGTAGAGTGATTTGCCCTGAAACCGGACTGAAAAGGTTCACAGAGATTGTTAGACGCTAAGTGTTCATTTAGCTGCTGTGCTACAATTTTTTCGAGGATTTTCGAGATAAACGGAAGGTGGGACACCGGCCGGTAGTTTACCAGGAGATCAGGATCGAGGTTAGGTCTTTTGAGTAGAGGATGAATAACCGCTTTTTTGAATGCTAGGGGAACAGTGCCAGAGGAAAGTGATAAGTTTATAATATTTAACACTGATGGACCTAATAATACAAAAAGCTCCTTGATAAGTTTCCCAGGAATTGGGTCAAGTAAACATGTTGTTTGTTTTGTCCCATTTACACATTTTGACAATTCCTCCAATGTTATTTCATCAAAGAGAGAGAAACTATTTTGGAGGGCGGTATCTGTCATATAAACAGTCGTATTTGTGTTAATAGAACCCAGTTGTAGCTGAGATGCATTGTCTTTAATCTCTTTTCTAATGACTTCAATTTTCTTATTAAAGAAATTCATAAAGTCATCTGCTGTGTGGGTGGAGCTACTGGGAGGAGTCCCTTGTTGGGTTAGCGATGCTACTGTACTAAACAGAAATTTAGGATCATTTTTGTTGAGGTGGATGAGATTTGAGTAATATTTAGCTTTAGCTGAGGTAAGCATGCGTTTAGAAGTTATTAAACTATCACACCATGCTTGATGGAAAACCTCAAGTTTAGTCGCACGCCATTTGCGTTCCAGCTTTCTACATGATAATTTCTGGGCTTTAGTTTCTTCTGTAAACCATGGGGTACGCCTTTTAGGGGCCCTTTTTAGCTTTAGCGGTGCTACACTATCAATGGTGTCGCGCAGGGCGTCATTAAAGTTGTTAGTGAGGTTATCAATAGAGCCCACATAATTTGGGAATGGTGCCATTACCGAAGGCAGTAGGTCAGTAAGAGTCGTCGTTGTGGCAGCATTAATGTTGCGGCTGCTATAGTAGTTATTATTAGTTTGTTGACAATGGGTCAGAACTTCGAATTTTATAAGGTAATGATCGGACATTACTTTAGTGTACGGCAGTATCGTAACTTTAGAGGTGGTGACACTCCTGACAAGCACCAGATCTATCGTATTACCGTTGCGATGCGTGGGTTCATTTATTATTTGTGTAAGACCACAGCTATCAATTATAGTCTGGAGCGCCACGCATGGAGGGACCGATGGGGTATTCATATGGATATTAAAGTCCCCCATTATGATTATATTGTCGGCGTGCGTCACTAGATCAGCAACAAACTCTGAGAATTCACTGATGAAAACCGAATAGGGCCCAGGGGGGCGGTAGATAACAGCCAGGTGGAGAGGCAGCGGTGTGACAAACCTCAAAGTGAGCACCTCATTTATTTATATTTATTTATTATTTAGGTTAGGTGTAAGATTATAGTTTTCATTGTATATTAGTGCGACACCCCCTCCCCTTTTAAGAGGTCGGGCAACATGTGTATTGGTATAGTTAGGAGGAGATGCCTCATTTAGCGCAAAAAAATCGTCTGGTTTGAACCAGGTCTCGGCGAGACCAACGACGTCAAGTTTGTTGTCTCTAATGACTTCATTAACTAATAACGTTTTGGAAGATAATGATCTTATGTTTAAAAAGCCCATATTATAGGTAGTGGGCTGTTTTGAGGATTGTTTGTTGAAATTATCCGAAGTAGCAATATTAATAATGTTGCGTTTATTATGCGTATTGCACTTTAACTGACCCAGCATATGACATTTTTACCCCCCAATTTGCCAATATTCACAAAGTGTTATTAAAGCTTTTCACTACTTTGTTCATATTGTCATTTGTATGTTTCCCTCTGAGAAGTATTGAGGTTTATCCTTCTTAGTGCCATTTTCAATGTTATTTAGGATGCCCCATGTTGCTCTCATATCGATTTTGTTCATGTCTAATATATGACTAATACTCTTTGTTAGTAAGATACTGGTTAGCTTGTTCATATACGTTTTCCAATTATGTTTTGCCTTTGTAGATGTTTGTTATAAATTACAAGCATCATCATTTATGACAAGTATTTTTCAGTCCCGTTGTCATCCATGGTTGATTGTTTGATAAGTTGTTTCCATGGACAATGTCGGTCATAAAGTATTAAATGAATTACCATTGTGCATAATCTACATTAGTTTCACTGTATACATTGTCCCAATGTTGTTCTCTCAGATAATTCTTAAAAGCATTCATACTTTTCTCTGTGCATAGTCTTTGAAGTGTGTTTTTGTCATCCACATTCCTTTTCTTGTAGTTTCCGTCATTGATTGTGAAAACAGGTAGATGATCTCTGATGGTGGTTATTAGCAGACCACTTGTTGTATTACTATTATCAAAATAGTTATTGAAAATATTATCATTGTTGTTTTGATTGTATATTGTTTGCTCCTGGCGATCTACATCTTGCCCAAGGGCTATGGTTGGAAACTAGCTTTGTAGCTAAAACTTGCGTATTTACAGCAATGTTGATCAATATGTTTTTTCCCTGTTCAAATAAACTAAAAAAATGAAATAGAAAATCAATAAGTGTAGCACAGTGTCCTGTGATTCTGCTTGGCTTTGTGATTTTAGGATATAAACTAATGCTATACATTGTATCTATAAAGTCATCAATAGTATTTTGCTTAATAGGGTTTAAAAGGTCAATGTTTAAGTCACCTCATCAGAAAATTACTTTTTGAATGATTTCAGTAAAAGTTGCCTTAATTCAGTCCTAAAACGTTTCAATGCTTGACTTAGGTGTTCTGTATGTACAGATGATTAATACGTTTTTTGCTTTTTTCATAGCAGATTTCAATGGTTAAACATTCTAAATTATTATCAATAGCAAATTACATGTTTTTTACCACTTTGTAATGCAGGTCCTTCATCAGGTACACTGCTACTCCTCTATTCTTGGTTTGTTCTGTTGATGTCATTTATTTAATATCCTTTCAAATCAAAATCTATTCCTTTTTTAGCATCAATCCATGTTTCTGAGAGAGCGATCACTTTTAAGGGTTTGCTGAAATGGTCCAAAAACTGCTTCATGTTGTTGCAGTTTGCATACAGGCTTTTGCTGTTGAAATGAATAATTGACAGTTTGTTGTCAAATTTAATGTTGCTATTATATTGTTCATTTGTATGACAAAAACAATTATTCCTGATCTGGGAGGAAAAAAATATCTGGATCTATGTCATTCTCCAGTTCCATACTATTATGATCTACAGTATGTTGCAGAAGGTTTCCATATTTTCCGTTCATCCATTTTTTGTGTTGCTTTATGAATGTCCATAAATCAAAATCTTCTTGTTCAGTAATTTTCTGGAACGTTGTGTTACATGTAGATGTTTGTTTGGACTGGACTTACAATTCAAACGCTGTGTACAAGAAGGATCAAAGTCGCCTACAACTCTTGATGAGACTGAGGTCCTTTTGTTTTTGTTTTATTTGATATTTTATTTATACATATTAGCGTGCAATATGTAGTATTTATTAATATTTCTTTGTTTTTTATTCTGTTTTACTTGTGTTCCTGTTTGTAAAATCCTGCACTGCACAACGTAATTTCTCTATTGTGGGATAAATACAAGTCTATTCTATCGTATCCTAGTGAGGTGCTTGTTCATGTACACATTTGTACTGTTTAGCTTTTTTTTCCTGTTTCAGTAGTGCCATTTCAGATTTCCTGTTGGCAAGCTTTACGATGACTGGCATGGTGGTGGTGTTTCTTCTTTTCAGTGGAATGCAACCGTCAATGGTGTTGGCAGCATCCGTTTCCTCTGTTTCTCCCCTGTTGTCAACTGCTCTAGAGTAGTAGCGCTATTGCAATCTTTTCTTGGAAAATGTTAGTGTTTGTTTCGACTAGGCATCGCCATCTTGAGATCTGACGTCACTACGCAGTACACACGTTGTGTAATGACGTCATCCCCTCCCGGAAGCGTCAATAAGAGAATTGCTCGACAAAATGGCAAGCGATTTCAAGAAATTGATACACTAACAACCGGCTCTGAACAAGAACCAGTTTTCAATTCCCATCTCTACCCATGTTGCTGGGTTTTTCTATGATACAGTTTTACAACAAATGTAATTGTACATTACTTGCATCTACACAAACATACACATACCCTAAATTGTTTAACTGAGTATATGAAAAACGACAATTTTGTTCTGGTATGGGTTTTTTTCCCAGCAAAAATTCAGTTAAGAGTTGTTTTTTTGCCTAATTGGGTCCGTACCCGCTTTGCCCAACATCTTTTAGGTTTTAGTGAATGCTGATTTATGAGCCTTAGTGCTTATGCTTTACTGGACCAAGCCATGAATTGACTGCTCACACTGCACTCACACAATTGTATACTGTATGTGTGTACGCACTGCATCATGTGGTTAGTCTGTGGTTGCGGCAGTAGGAGGGACAGCGGGGCAGGCTGATAACAGAGTCTGAACGGAGCTCACATCCACCACCACTATTTATACTAGGCCATGGAGGCCAAAATAAGGATTAAGGCTTTTTGCAACACAGATTCACATACAGAAATACACACATACAAGTTGTTAAACTTCTCACTAGAGAAAAGAGGTTTAATTTGTGTTTTGTGTTTGCTTTATATACTTGTTGTTGACATTGAATGTACTCTTTAGAAGGATACCAGTTTATGAATGTGTTCATGTTAGAATTGTCTATTTCAGGTTATTTATGAAATACACGTAGTCAAGTTAGTTTAGTAAGTAAACTAGTTGTCCTCGTTTGTATCTGCTGTACTTGTCTGGTCTGTGAGAGCCTTACAATACATTTTACCTTGCATGAAGGCTGTTTGATGAGTTTTAATTAGTTCATTTTGTCTTTCAGATAGAATATTGGGAATCACAATCTTCATGAGATCTCTAAGACAGTTTTCAAGCAGGATTATTTTAATAGTTTTGACCCATCCATCCATCCATTTTCTACCGCTTGTCCTGTTCAGGGTCGCGGGGGGTGCTGGAGCCTATCTCAGCTGCATTCGGGCGGAAGGCGGGTACACCCTGGACAAGTCGTCACCTCATCACAGGGCCAACACAAATAGATAGACAACATTCACACTCACATTCACACACACAATTTAGCCAATCAACCTATCCCCAGGTGCATGTCTTTGGAGGTGGGAGGAAGCCAGAGTACCCGGACCATTACTACATTAATCGGCAAGCGGAATATTTGCACATGTTTGTGTCAGCATTTCTCAAACATGCCAACTCTATGTTAAGAAACAAACGTGTTAATACTTTTACAGACTTTTAGGGACTACTGATTTAAGGAGGACTGTCATGAAAGATTCTTACTGATGTTCTAGAACTGCTAGAACTTTGTCATAGAAAGCTTACTTCTCTTGCCTTCCACACAGGTTTGCAGTACTTTGTAAACAGACTCCCACCTTCCTTGCTTTGGACCAAAGCCTTGTTTTCTGGGCGCTGCTGTGACACAGTCCTTATGATCACCGTAATGACCCGTATATCACTGGAAAGCGCCTAGTCCAGGGGTGGGCAATTAATTTTTACCGGGGGCCGCATGAGCAACCCGAGCACTGCTGGAGGGCCACACTGACAATATTTCAATTAAATTTTGCTCAAATTATTTTTGATATACCGTAAGATAGATAATAATAATAATAATATTTTCATTTAACCTAACTTATCTTTATACAAAAGCAGATGGCTTTTGATGGTTTTATTTTTAACACTTTCTTACACAACACTTCCTGATGTATATTACAATACAAAAATTTCAATTTCTGTCACTTTATCCTGCATCCTCTTTGTTGTAAAACCTTTATTTAACCAGATAAGAAAACGTTGTGAACGTAGCACGCCTGTAAGGTGATTGGCGAAGAAGGAGGAAGCGTTGCTGTTGCGGAAATGAGGAGTGAGGATTGGTTTTCCTTTTGGAAAGAACGAGATAAGTTGAGCTGTGTTAGTATAGCATGCTCAATAAAAGTTTAAAAAGTGCATCAGACTTGGTGTGCACTTCTTCTGGACGCTACAATTGATGTCAGAAGTGGGATGAAATGCCTCCCAGTTCGCCTTGCCATCAAACCTGGGAGTCTTCATTGAGGGCGGAATTCCCCCCGTGGCAAGCAGCGTGGCTGCACCTGTAAACGCTCTCTCTCTCTCTCTTTGCGGCGAGCTCCTCACGTGGCACGTACCTCCCGATGACGTAGCACACAAACAGTGCAGTATGCGCAAAGTTTTACTTCTGCCACCAATTGTAGCGTCCAGAAGAAGTGCACATCAAGTCTGACGCTCTTTTTAAACTTTTATTGAGCAAGCTATACTAACACAGCTCAACATATCTCGTTCCTTCCACACGCACGTCTCCTCACTCCTCATTTACGCAACTCAAGAAGACAACATCTACTTCAGCAGGTCGTTACACTATATTCTTTAAACACAGCAACGTCTGTACCACAAATAAGCACACAGCTTTACCTTTACTTGTCTTGTTGAAAACACGCCATTCGTCATCAACTTTTCTCTTTTTAGCGTCTCAGGGATAACCGGGCATCACTTGTCGCTGTGCGCCTTCCCTCACAGGACATACGCACATATAACACTTTTCAAAATAAAAGCAGCACAGTTGTATTGCACGCACGACAAAGATGGTTTTTTAAATTTATTTTGTAATTTGAGATTGCCGCTGCGCGCACGAGCATACGTCCACACGGAAGTAATACAAATAACGCTTTTCAAAACAAAAGCAGCACCGTTGTATTGCACACTCGAAATAGATGCTTTTTAAAATTTATTTTGTAATTTATAATTGGCCTCACGCGGGCCGGACAGGGACGTACAAAGGGCCGGATGCGGCCCGCGGGCCGCACAATGCCCAGGTCTGGCCTAGTCTCTAGCTTCAGTAACACTTGGAATTATTTTGATAGTTAAACACTTACGGTAATGGCAAATCAAAATATTGACTCTATATCATATTGCTGGCTACAACCCCAGTGTTAAAATTTGAGAAAAACTTTATTTGTTTGGATGGCCGTATATGGCCTGTGGGCCTTAGTTTGCCATCGTCTGGGATAAACCATCCCCCAGTAACACATTTTTATTTGTGAAAACAGTTGAATGATTCAGTATTTGGTTTGGGATTCCATATGACACTGGATTTTTGTGATGGAAAAACCCTTTAAAAGTGACAACAAGAGGAAGAGAGACCAAGGAGTGTCAGGGCTGTTTTTGTGAGCCAGTGGGTGTTGCCTGGGTGTGGAGACTGCAGGAGAACAGAAGGGGTAGGCCAGGCTCAGTGCAACGTGGTCAGCCTGGTTTTCCCCCATGTTGCCTTCCCTGCATAGTGTAATGAATGGCTTCCTATTGGTCTGTGGCCATGGCCCAGACCTTAAGAGTATACTTACCATAGCCCAGAATACACACCACAGCCAGCCAGCCACCCAGCCAGTCAGTCAGTTATTCAGTATCCTGGCCTTTGAACACTCACAGCCACCACAGCATCACACAATATCATGTAACTTGAGCATCCCATCTTATGTGTGAAATGTATGCACACGTTGTAGTTGCCAACAATTATTGAAAGTTGATCATTTTTACCTCTGCCATTAGGATGTGTAATCATTGCCGCTAGTTTGACTGTCAGTAAGTTAGTTAGTGAACATAACTCAAAAAGTGTGTGTGTGTGTGTGTGTGTGTGTGCGTGCGTGCGTGCATGCATGCGTGATTAGACTTTCCAAAAAAGGCAGAAATGAGAAAAGGAACAAGTCATTACATTTTGGGGGTGATCCGCATCACCGCCTGAATTCAGGGCTGTTTTACTATTGGGAGATAGGGCTTAGCAGAGGTCAGTGCTCTCTAAATGATTTTGTAGTTTAATCAAGCAACCCATTTAAATTTTATTTTTTATTTGTTATTTCTAGATCTGATAATAGCTGACTATAAGTAATTAATTATTTGTTATTTCTAGATCTGATAATAGCTGACTATAAGTAATTAATAGAGGGCAGCACGGTGGAAGAGGGGTTAGTGCGTCTGCCTCACAATACGAAGGTCCTGAGTAGTCATGAGTTCAATGCCGGCCTCGGGATCTTTCTGTGTGGAGTTTGCATGTTCTCCCCGTAACTGCGTGAGTTCCCTCCGGGTACTGCGGCTTCCTCCCACCTCCAAAAACATGCACCTGGGGATAGGCTGATTGGCAACACTAAATTGGCCCTAGTGTGTGAATGTGAGTGTCAATGTTGTCTGTCTATCTGTGTTGGCCCTGGGATGAGGTGGCGACTTGTCCAGGGTGTAAACGCCTTCCGCCCGATTGTAGCTGAGATAGGCTCCAGCACCCCCCGCAACCCCGAAGGGAATAAGCGGTAGAAAATGGATGGAAGTAATTAATAGGTGACAAGGAGGTATTCTTGTATATTTTTCGATTTATAAGGACCGAAAGCAGAAACAACCTTGGAGAAATGTTTACTTGTACAACAGCATTGTCAATATAGCTCCTGTAAACTAACACAAACATTTTGGATTAAGTAATGTTGTAGCCCATCACACAGAAGAAAGTAAGAACATACTATTAGCAACATACTATCATCTGGACAAAATGAATAACTTCACTGTCTGTTACATAATTATGTTTACATGCATACTTCTCTGTTTATTCAGGTACTGTTTCTCCTGCAATCCTACCGGAGTGAGTCACACAGGCCACCGCCAGCAGAGAATGGGATCGGCAAAGCTGTCCTTCAGTGCATGTGGCTTGCCTCTCGGTAATCTTAGACACATGCATGTGCAGATAAGAATCCCGTCTCCCTCAGCAGAAGAATAGCTCCCTGTGTTGACGGTCATTCCCTGCCTGACCATGTCCGCTTCATGTCCTGCCTAGGCTTCAATTTCAAAGAGGCTGCCTGCTGTCTTGCTCCCCTGCCCCAACACTCTCCCCCATCCTCTCCTCTACCTCTGGCCCTCTAACCCAAAATTGAGGTCTTGAGATGGGGCACTGATTACCACCCCCTCCCTCTTTTTTATTCCCTTGCTGAGGTCAAGACTGGGTCTCTATTATTCTCTGTGTGCATGCCATCAGCAGAGAACACAGGGTCGCTGGGTTAGCAACAGTAGCCCTGCGAGCTTCGCATGGTTACACTGATGAGTCTCAATTAGGATGACAAAGTGAATTCTTGCTCGCCAGAGCAACGAGCGTCTTTTTATTTGATCATCTAACAATTGGATCAAAGAATAACGCAAGTCCCATAACTATGGTTTCAACAGTTGTTCAGTCCAATATTATATAGAAAATATATAGAAGAAAAATATAATATGGGGGTTGTTGTAGTCTTAACAGTTGATTAAACTGTTAAGACTACAACCCCCACCCCACTATTTGAAAAGTATTAATCCATGCAAACCTCTAGGCACTCAAAGCGCTTCACAGAGAAGTGAAAACCCATCATTCATTTTTATAACTCATTCACCGGTGTGATCGGTACCGGGGGCAGGGGTTTAGTGTCCTGCCCAAGGACACAACGGCAGCGATTTTTGGATGGTAAGAGGCGGGGAGCGAACCTGCAACCCTCAGGTTTTATGGCACGGCCGCTCTACCCACTACGCCATACCGCCCCGGTTCCAGGGATGTCCCGCGCCAATATTGATGTCGGATATTGGTCCGATATCAGCAAAAAAAAACAAGTATCAGAATATTTCGGCTTGCATCAAATCTTTCCGATACTATGCTCCAATACAAGCAGTCCTATAGCGTGTTTACTTGTGCAAAGCTTGACAGCCAGTTGACATCCAAAAGTCCTCCAATAAGCACATAAAGTTGGTCTTCTTTTGTATTTTAGTGAAGTCATTTACAAATGTATAAAATACTAAGGCTATGCTTTTAGAGGCAAGAGGCTATACAACAGCTGAGCACACAAGCAAGACATATGTAATAAGTGTCCTTGAATGAATTGCAGTCTTAACACATTTTTAAATCAATATTATTATTGCTGTACTGTTTTGTTGAATGTGCTCAAAGAGTACCGGTACCTATACACACACTAAAATCTTTTAACCAAGTTTTTCTTTTTTAATAACTAAAATAAATACACACTGTTATCAAACCCACTATTTTGCACGTTTTGTGTTTCTTATGCTTGTTTCAAAGTATTTTAGTTTTAGTATTTGATCTGTTTTAATGGCCAAGTTTTTATTGTGTTAAATATTGGTTTGTACTATAGCACGTTAAGATTTATTTAAAGGGGTCATACCATGTATTATGATTTATTTCTACATATCCATCAAGCATGGAGTGATAGTTTAATAACTTATAAACGCATGCTTACCTTAGCTAAAGCTAAATACTACTCAAATCTCATCCGCCTCAACAAAAACGATCCTAAATTTCTGTTTAGTACAGTAGCATCGCTAACCCAACAAGGGACTCCTCCCAGTAGCTCCACCCACTCGGCAGATGATTTTATGAATTTCTTTAATAAGAAAATTGAACTCATTAGAAAGGAGATTAAAGACAACGCATCCCAGCTACAACTGGGCTCTATTAACACAAATACGACTGTATATACGACGGACACTGCCCTCCAAAATAGTCTCTCTATTTTTGATGAAATAACATTAGAGGAATTATTACAGCGTGTAAGTGGGATAAAACAAACAACATGTTTACTTGACCCACTTCCTGGGAAACTTATCAAGGAACTGTTTGTATTATTAGGTCCATCAGTGTTAAATATTATAAACTTATCACTTTCCTCCGGCACTGTTCCCCTAGCATTCAAAAAAGCGGTTATTCATCCTCTGCTCAAAAGACCTAACCTCGATCCTGACCTCATGGTAAACTACCGACCGGTCTCCCACCTTCCGTTTATTTCCAAAATTCTCGAAAAAACTGTTGCACAGCAGCTAAATGAACACTTAGTGACTAACAATCTCTGTGAACCTTTTCAATCCGGTTTCAGGGCAAATCACTCTACGGAGACAGCCCTCGCAAAAATGACTAATGATCTATTGCTAACGATGGATTCTGATGCGTCATCTATGTTGCTGCTTCTTGATCTTAGCGCCGCTTTCGATACCGTCGATCATAATATTTTATTAGAGCGTATCAAAACACGTATTGGTATGTCAGACTTAGCCTTGTCTTGGTTTAACTCTTATTTTACTGACAGGATGCAGTGCGTCTCCCATAACAATGTGATCTCGGACTATGTCAAGGTAACGTGCGGAGTTCCCCAGGGTTCGGTTCTTGGCCCTGCACTCTTTAGTATTTACATGCTGCCGCTAGGTGACATCATACGCAAGTACGGTGTTAGCTTTCACTGTTATGCTGATGACACCCAACTCTACATGCCCCTAAAGCTGACCAACACGCCGGACTGTAGTCAGCTGGAGGCGTGTCTTAATGAAATTAAACAATGGATGTCCGCTAACTTTTTGCAACTCAACGCTAAGAAAACGGAAATGCTGATTATCGGTCCTGCTAGACACCAACATCTATTTAATAATACCACCTTAACATTTGACAACCAAACAATTAAACAAGGAGACTCGGTAAAGAATCTGGGTATTATCTTCGACCCAACTCTCTCGTTTGAGTCACACATTAAGAGTGTTACTAAAACGGCCTTCTTTCATCTCCGTAATATCGCTAAAATTCGTTCCATCTTGTCCACTAGCGACGCTGAGATCATTATTCATGCGTTCGTTACGTCTCGTCTCGATTACTGTAACGTATTATTTTCGGGCCTCCCTATGTCTAGCATTAAAAGATTACAGTTGGTACAAAATGCGGCTGCAAGGCTTTTGACAAAAACAAGAAAGTTTGATCATATTACGCCTATACTGGCTCACTTGCACTGGCTTCCTGTGCACTTAAGATGCGACTTTAAGGTTTTACTACTTACGTATAAAATATTACACGGTTTAGCTCCAGCCTATCTCGCCGATTGTATTGTACCATATGTCCCGACAAGAAATCTGCGTTCAAAGAACTCCGGCTTATTAGTGATTCCCAGAGCCAAAAAAAAGTCTGCGGGCTATAGAGCGTTTTCTATTCGGGCTCCAGTACTCTGGAATGCCCTCCCGGTAACAGTTAGAGATGCTACCTCAGTAGAAGCATTTAAGTCCCATCTTAAAACTCATTTGTATAATCTAGCCTTTAAATAGACCCCCCCTTTTTTAGACCAGTTGATCTGCCGTTTCTTTTCTTCTCTCCTCTTCTCCCCTGTCCCTTGCGAGGGGGAGTCGCATAGGTCCGGTGGCCATGGATGAAGTGCTGGCTGTCCAGAGCCGGGACCCCGGGTGGACCACTAGCCTGTGCATCGGTTGGGGACATCTCTGCGCTGCTGACCCGTCTCCGCTCGGGATGGTTTCCTGTTGGCCCCGCTGTGGACTGGACTCCCGCTGATGTGTTGGATCCACTGTGGACTGGACTTTCACAATTTTATGTCAGACCCACTCGACATCCGTTGCTTTCGGTCTCCCCTAGAGGGGGGGGGTTACCCACATATGCGGTCCTCTCCAAGGTTTCTCATAGTCATTCACCGACGTCCCACTGGGGTGAGTTTTTCCTTGCCCGTATGTGGGCTCTGTACCGAGGATGTCGTTGTGGCTTGTACAGCCCTTTGAGACACTTGTGATTTAGGGCTATATAAATAAACATTGATTGATTGATTGATATAAAAAAACTTTATTGTGGTCTTCATAACATTTACTGGTGGTTCTTTGGTCAAAAATATGCATAGAATATGTTTTATAGACCGACTTCAAGCCGCTTTCTGACCCCGTCTCTTCAGGATGCGGCGTTTTGTGGGGGGTCTTTTTTACGTGCCGCGTCCCATCAGCGATGTTGTAGTCTTTAGCACTTCCATATCGAGACTACTGAGCGATATACGTTAGAACTGTATGCTACTTTGTGTTAAAAATTACAACAGAGGATGCATGTGCATATACAAGCCAGTCTGCACCACAACAAGAGATTAGAGAAAAAGGACAAACTTATTGACTACACCGTCGGACTACAATGGCAGACTCACGCAAAGGTTTTCGTGTAAAACCATGTATGGAGATATCCGCTGATTTCACCGATTAGAAAAACATCACAAATGGAAAAAATGTAATATAGGTTGAAAGGGATTTTCAAATCATTGTATTCTGTTTTTATTTATGATTTACACAACGTGCCAACTTCACTGGTTTTGGGGTTTGTATGATTCATGTTGATATAATATTGCATTAATATTGGTATTGTTCAATTAGACTCTAATAGCGGCATTATATCGAAGTGGTTAGTTTTGACAATATTATTTTAAAGGCCTACTGAAATGAATTTTTTTTTATTTAAACGGGGATAGCAGATCCATTCTATGTGTCATACTTGATCATTTCGTGATATTGCCATATTTTTGCTGAAAGGATTTAGTAGAGAACATCGACGATAAAGTTTTGGTCGCTGATAAAAAAGCCTTGCCTGTACCGGAAGTAGCGTGACGTCACAGGTTGAAGGGCTCCTCACATTTCCCCATTGTTTACACCAGCAGCGAGAGCGATTCGGACCGAGAAAGCGACGATTACCCCATTAATTTGAGCGAGGATGAAAGATTTGTGGATGAGGACGTGAGAGTGAAGGACTAGAGTGCGATGCAGGACGTATCTTTTTTCGCTCTGACCGTAATTTAGGTACAAGGGTTCATTGGATTCCACACTTTCTCCTTTTTCTATTGTGGATCACGGATTTGTATTTTAAACCACCTCGGATACTATATCCTCTTGAAAATGAGAGTTGAAAACGCGAAATGGACATTCACAGTGACTTTTATCTCCACGACAATACATCGGCGAAGCTCTTTAGCTACGGAGCTAACGTGATAGCATCGGGCTTAAATGCAGATAGAAACAAAAGAAATAAACCCCTGACTGGAAGGATAGACAGAAAATCAACAATACTATTAAACCATGGACCTGTAACTACACGGTTAATGCTTTCCAGCCTGGCGAAGCTTAACAATGCTGTTGCTAACGACGCCATTGAAGCTAACTTAGCTACGGGACCTCGTCAGAGCTATGATAAAAACATTAGCGCTCCACCTACGCCAGCCCTCATCTGCTCATCAACATCCGTGCTCACCTGCGTTCCAGCGATCGACGGAGCGACGAAGGACTTCACCCGATCATAGATGCGGTCGGCGGCTAGCATCGGATAGCGCGTCTGCTATCCATCTCAAAGTCCTCCTGGTTGTGTTGCTGTAGCCAGCCGCTAATACACCGATCCCACCTACAGCTTTCTTCTTTGCAGTCTTCATTGTTCATTAAACAAATTGCAAAAGATTCACCAACACAGATGTCTAGAATACTGTGGAATTTTGAAATGAAAACATAGCTTTTTTGTATTGGATTCAATGGGGTACCAATACTTCTATCAACCGTTTACGTCACGCGCATACGTCTTCATATCTAGACATTTTCAACCGGAAGTGTGGCGGGAAATTTAAAATTGCACTTTATAAGTTAACCCGGCCGTATTGGCATGTGTTGCAATGTTAATATTTCATCATTGATATATAAACTATCAGACTGCGTGGTCGGTAGTAGTGGGTTTCAGTAGACCTTTAATGGAACAATCTAAAAAAACATAAAATGTGCAAAGAAAATGAACAGGAAACACATATTTAGGCCAGCGAACTGTATATGTAATATGTATGAGCTGAATATATGTGACAATTAACCCTAAAGAGAATGTAATTTCTTGCTAGCATCAAGGCTAACAACTGTGTAACACTAGTTAGCTAGCGTATAACAATCTAAACTACAGTTCTTTACACATTTTAAGAGTAACTATTGTTTTGTTATAAACCTGATGTGTAAAATATTAAAGACAAATACTAATGAGCTAAAAACTAAACTATAGCTTTCCCTTTACACTTTTTGAGGGTAACAATTGTGTTGTAACAAAACCATTGTTTCAAAACCTAAAAGACAAAAACTAAGGAGTTAACCTTTTAAAATGTTACTTGAAAAAGTCATCCAAGACTATTTAGGGGCATCTTGACACCAATTCCATACATTTCCATACTTTAATTTGAAAACAAACCTTCTTCCCTACTTGACAACTGTTGGAAATTACATCTAATGATATGTAATTTGTTTGGATTGACCTCTTGGTCTCGTTACAGCCTATTTTGTAAGGTTACTGAGCTAACAAAAAAACCTTTTATGATCCCTCGCTTCTGCGTGTATGGGTGTATGTGTGTGAAGTATGTGTGTATGTTTTAATATCTGCTTGATGAAAACATGATGTGAAGCTCACACACCGCCTCCCTTGTTCTCACTCAATTGTGGGCATTCATAGCACCGTAAGTAAAGTCTTGATTGAGGCTGCGCATAAGCACACACTTGCCACACAAGTTACTTCACTTAAACACCACTAAGAAGCAGATGTAAACTTTTTATAATTACATGCCTTAATTGTCTCTGCTTGATTGAGTTAATTCAAACTTCGATAAATTTAATCAAGTATGAGATTGTGCAGCGTGTGGCATCTTAGACGAGGACAAACTGCACAGGCACCAACACTAGACACAAACAAGCACATTCAGTAAATCACTTTAGCTCTTTGCTTCGTATTTAAGAGATTCTGTGATCTTCTGCTGCTGGACTCCATGGTCTTTTAATGTTTTTTATTTCATTTTAAACAGGTTCAGAATAAAAGTATTTCTTTATTTGTGCTATATTTGATGTTCTTTTTTATTATACAACATGGCAACATTTTTAATTGTATTTTTTTTTTTTTTCACACTACAGAGAGAATAGTTGTGTGGTCACCAGAGGCGCCTTTCTGGATGTGTTGGTGTGCCTGTGTGGGCCAAGGATTAGTCTTTTGTGCGGTGAGTACCTCTGGAAAAATTGTGTATATCTATCAGTGGCGTGCGGTGAGGTTCATGTCAGGTGAGGCACTGACTTCATCACTGTCAGATTTACAAACTTATGAACCCTAAAGAGTATCTTATTCACCATTTGATTGGCAGCAGTTAACGGGTTATGTTTAAAAGCTCATACCAGCATTCTTCCCTGCTTGGCACTCAGCATCAAGGGTTGGAATTGGGGGTTAAATCACCAAAAATGATTCCCAGGCACGGCGCCGCTGCTGCCCACTGCTCCCCTCACCTCCCAGGGGGTGAACAAGGGGATGGGTCAAATGCAGAGGACAAATTTCACCACACCTAGTGTGTGTGTGACAATCATTGGTACTTTAACTTAACTTTAACTTTACACTTACAAACTGTAGCACACAAAAAAGCACATTTAATTAAAAAAACGTTATTATGGTCTTACCTTTACTTATAAGTGCGGGAACAGTGGTGTTCGTGTTGGAAGAGTTGTGAATGAATGAAATCCGTGCTACAGTCTGCAAGTGTACCTAATGTTGTGTCCCTGCGGTCGTTCGCGGCTCCTCCAGCGCGAGCATTGTTTTTTTTGCACTTTTTGGCTTCTTGTTAAGTGACTTTTTTTGGGTGGATTCGGTCTTGCACGTGGAGGGTTTGGGTGTGGGCTTTGGTTGGTGTGGCCGCGGCGCTCCCGTCGGGCGGTGCATTCTGCGGCGGAGGTGCTTGACACCAGGAGGCGGGGTTATGAGACGAGCCTCTCACAGTGCGTCTTCGCAGCCGTATTATGATCGCTCAGCACAAGAAATACGTTACACACATACAGTTGTTGACAAAATACACTGTACATTATATACCTCAGCTAACTAAACTATGGAAATGTATAATATAATTCATATAGCAATACGGTCTCACTGCACAGCAGGCCAGCAGTTAGCCGAGTCATTGCGCACAATCCATGTTGAGGCACAACGCAGTGACGTGCCTCAACTGGCTGCTGATCACCGCACCGTCTCTTCTCAGTATTTGAACGGCAAATGTGAAAATAAAAATAAAAATAATCTAAAACTGGTGAAGTTAAATGGAAAATAACTTTAGTATAATCACTGGATACTTATAACAATTTCATTATTTTTTTTTTCTTTTTACTTTTTTTTTTCTTTCCATGATGGCAGGTGAGGCCGTGCCTCCCCTGCCTCTAGTGACTGCACGCCACTGATATCTATCTATATCTATCTATAAACTGGATCAATAAATACTCAGTTTCGGTACTCAGTATATGTACAATTCAATACAGGCTCGGCAGGGTGAGCATAATTTCTCTATCCAACTGAAAATGGTAAAAAATAATAATAATGTGTGAAAATTGTAAGATGCATTTAGTAGGGGGGTCCCCACATCTGCGGTCCCCTCCAAAGTTTCTCATTGTAATCCCATTGGATTGAGTTGTTTCTTGCCCTGATGTGGGATCTGAGCCGAGGATGTCGTTGTGACTTGTGCAGCCCTTTGAGACACCCGTGATTTAGGGCTATATAAATAAACTTTGATTGATTGAGTAGCAAGTTGGAACTGGGATTTATTGTAGTCAAACTACTTGTGTCAAGAATGTCAATTCAACATGGGTGTTGGGCTAGATCATACAATAGATTATGAAAATACCAGTATCATTTTTGACTGTGTAGAAAAATGCCATACTCTACCATAACCAAAGTATTGTATATTCATTGTAATTTACGCTGCAATACAGGTATGTGCGGATTGATCAGCCACCGTCCAGTATCAACCGATTTTCATTAAAAAAGTGCCCTATTAATGTGCCCATTGCCGATTAATGCTTTTTAAATCCAATCCCAAACACTGGTCCCCTCTGGATGTTTTTAGTCCCCCGGCTGACAAGCTAGCAGCTAATTATGTGTCTCTATACACATTGTGGAGCTAAGTTAATATTAATCACCTTCATTACGGCAAATAAATTGCATTTTTATTGTAATATCTTAAAGGCCTACTGAAATGAAATTTTTCTTATTTAAACGGGGATAGCAGGTCCATTCTATGTGTCATACTTGATCATTTCGCGATATTGCCATATTTTTGCTGAAAGGATTTAGTAGAGAACATCGACGATAAAGTTCGCAACTTTTGGTCGCTGATAAAAAAGCCTTGCCTGTACCGGAAGTAGCGTGACGTCACAGGTTGTGGAGCGCCTCACATCTGTACATTGTTTACAATCATGGCCACCAGCAGCGAGAGCGATTCGGACCGAGAAAGCGACGATTACCCCATTAATTTGAGCGAGAATGAAAGATTTGTGGATGAGGAAAGTGAGAGTGAAGGATTAGAGGGCAGTGGAAGCGATTCAGATAGGGAAGATGCTGTGAGAGGCGGGTGGGACCTGATATTCAGCTGGGAATGACTAAAACAGTAAATAAACACAAGACATATATATACTCTATTAGCCACAACACAACCAGGCTTATATTTAATATGCCACAAATTAATCCGCATAACAAAGATCTCCCCCCTCCCGTCCATATAACTCGCCAATACAACTCAAACACCCGCACAACACACTCAATCCCAAAGCCCAAAGTACCGTTCACCTCCGTAAAGTTCATACAGCACATATATTTCCCCAAAGTTACGTACGTGACATGCACATAGCGGCACGCACGTACGGGCAAGCGATCAAATGTTTGGATGCCAAAGCTGCGTACTCACGGTAGCGCGTCTGCTATCCAACTCAAAGTCCTCCTGGTTGTGTTGCTGCAGCCTGCCGCTAATACACCGCTTCCCACCTACAGCTTTCTTCTTTGCTGTCTTCATTGTTCATTAAACAAATTGCAAAAGATTCACTAACACAGATGTCCAGAATACTGTGGAATTTTGCGATGAAAACAGACGACTTAATAGCTGGCCACAATTGTGTCCCAATATGTCCGCTACAATCCGTGACGTCACGCGCAAACGTCATCATACCGAGACGTTTTCAGCAGAATATTTTGCGGGAAATTTAAAATTGCACTTTACTAATCTAACCCGGCTGTATTGGCATGTGTTGCAATGTTAAGATTTCATCATTGATATATAAACTATCAGACTGCGTGGTCGGTAGTAGTGGGTTTCAGTAGGCCTTTAAGTATTATTATCAATGGAGGACAAACCTAAACATGTTACATACCAAGAACCAGCCAGGAGCAGACATGCTAATAGCGAAGCTATCTGCTAATCTATCTTAAAACACCAAGAAACAAGTGCTTAGTAAAATTTAGGAAGTGTAGGTGGAACCCTGTTACAGCAGAAAGGAAACAGCTCTTAACAGGAACAGGAAACAAGTAGATTAATAAGAGTCTCGAAAAAGGATAATATATCAACAGTATTGTTGCAGCCAGTACACAACACGTAAAGGGAAAGTGGATCGATCCATAAATTGGTGGTGTTAATACTAAGGGTAGTATCAGCATATGATTGATACTGGAGTGATTAGGTACATATTATTTTAGTTTTTTATCAATGTCTGCAAATTCAGGGAATATGTCCCTGGACACAGGAGAACTTTGACGGCAAAACCCAGGGGATTTTACACTGCATCCGCAAAGTAGCGCTTCACTTTTTTCTAAATTTTTGTATGTTACGACCTTATAGAATAAAGTCATTTTTGTCCTCAAAGTTCTACACACAAACCACATAATGACAATGTTAAAACCGTAATTTTTTTTAGATTTTTTGAAATTGTTTTGAAAATGTATTAAAAATAAACTAATAAATCACATGTACATAAGTATTCACAACCCTTGCCATGAAGCTCAAAAGTGAGCTCAGATGCATCTTGTCTCAACTGATCATCTTTGAGATGTGTCTACAGCTTAATTGGAGTGATAATTTGACATGACTTGGAAAGGCACACACCTGTCTGTATATAAGGTCCCATACTTGACAGTGCATGGCAGAGCACAAACCAAGAAGGAAGTCGAAGGAATTGTCTGTTGACTTCTGAGACACTTTAGTTTAGTTTAGTTTAGTTTATTATTATTCTTCGGTCAATGGTCAACAAAATAAACAGACAGTTGTACATTCATAGATTGAAAAAGAAAATGTTGCAGACCGAAAGGGTTTAGGGTGAAGTTGAACACTTATTGCGCCTAACCCTATAAACAATGTCAAGTACAAGATGAACTTCCGAAAATTATGAAATGTTCTTTGTACAACATATTCTAAATACACATTATACACAACATAACACTGTTAAAGGCCTACTGAAATGATTTTTTTTTATTTAAACGGGGATAGCAGATCCATTCTATGTGTCATACTTGATCATTTTGCGATATTGCCATATTTTTGCTGAAAGGATTTAGTATAGAACAACGTCGATAAAGTTCGCAACTTTTGGTCTCTGATAAAAAAACCTTGCCCCTACCGGAAGTAGCGTGACGTTGTCAGTTGTTCACTCCCTCATATTTTCCTATTGTTTTCAACGCAGCTAGAGCTATTCGGACCGTGAAAGTGACGATTACCCCATTAATTTGAGCGAGGATGAAAGATTCGTGGATGAGGAACTTTAGAGTGACGGACTAGAATGCAGTGAAATACATATTTTTTTTCGCTCTGACCGTAACTTAGGTACAAGCTGGCTCATTGGATTCCACACTCTCTCCTTTTTCTATTGTGGATCACGGATTTGTATTTTAAACCACCTCGGATACTATATCCTCTTGAAAATGAGAGTCGAGAACGCGAAATGGACATTAAAGTGCCTTTTATCTCCACGACAATACATCGACGAAGCTCTTTAGCATCTTTAGCATGAGCTAACGTGATAGCATCTGTCTCAAATGCAGATAGAAACAAAATAAATAAATCCCTGACTGGAAGGATAGACAGAAGATCAACAATACTATTAAACCATGTACATGTAACTACACGGTTAATAGATCTCAGCCTGGCAAAGCTTAACAATGCTGTTGCTAACGACGCTAAGGCTAAATTAGCAACCGGAGCTCACAGAACTATGATGAAAACATTCGCGCTCCACCTACGCCAGCCAGCCCTCATCTGCTTTGCTCAGCAACACCCGTGCTCACCTGCGTTCCAGCGATTGACGGCGCGACGAAATACTTCACCAGATCATCCGTGCGGTGGGTCTGCTAGCATCGGCTAGGCGTCTGCTAGCATCGGCTAGGCGTCTGCTAGCATTGGCTAGGCGTCTGCTATCCGAGTAAGTGGTCCTTGTGTTGCTACAGCCACCTACAACATTCTTCTTTGCAGCCTCCATTGTTCATTAAACAAATTGCAAAAGATTCACCAACACAGATGTCCAGAATACTGTGGAATTATGAAATGAAAACAGAGCTTTTTTGTATTGAATTCAATGGAGAAGGCATACCTCTGTTCCTCGGGCTACGTCACGCGCATACGTCATCCTTCGAAGGCTTTTTCAACCGGAAGTGTGGCGGGAAATTTAAAATTGCACTTCATAAGTTAACCCGGCCGTATTGGCATGTGTTGCAATGTTAAGAGTTCATCATTGATATATAAACTATCAGACTGCGTGGTCGGTAATAGTGGGTTTCAGTAGGCCTTTAAATGATATACACAATAAAGGCATGTGAAATATCCTTGTACACGTGTTAAACCTTTGCACCATATATATACTATATAAAAACAATTATACTCCCATTATTATTTATATCTCACATTTAGTTTTTAATTAACATTGATCATAGTATTAACTACAGTGTTGATTCAAAAATGATATATTTGGTCTTAAAGTGTTTTTTAAATGTGTGAATGGAACTGGAACATTTTAAGGAATCATCCAAGCTGTTCCACAGTTGAACCCCCCTGACAGAAACACATCTACTTTTTAAGCTCGTTCTTATGTTTGCTTTCTGAAAGACAGCTGAACCTCTGAAGTCATAGGGATTCTCTCTGGGTTTGAACCTCTCCTGTAGACACCGAGGCAGCATGTGGTTATGAGCTTTGTATGTCACAATATTGATTGATTGATTGAGTCTTTTATTAGTAGGTTGCACAGTGAAGTACATATTCCGTACAATTGACCACTAAATGGTAACACCCGAATAATTTTTTCAACTTGTTTAAGTCTGGGTCCACTAATAGCAGTATTGATAGCAGTGTTGAGGTCAACAAGATCGTGCAGTTTTAATGTTTTTTAATTTAATAAACAGAGCATTGGTATAGTCATGATAATCTGCATAATTTACAATTCTAATCACTTTCTTTTGAAGTAAGAATATAGAGTTGATGTTTGATTTGATTTTAACACAATAATTAAGATATGGGAGTACGAAATAATTATATAACATGTTAAGAGCCTTTTGATTTACAGAGTTTTTGATTTTATGTAACATAGCAATAATTTTTGCCATCTTTGTCATAAGTATATTTATGTACAGTTTCCAATTTAATTTATTATCTATATAGATTCCCAAAAATGTTGTTGAATACACCCTTTCTATCTCCATATCATCAATTCTTATATGACACTGTATGTTATTTTTCCTATTTCCAAAAAATATGTATTTTGTTTTATTTAGGTTGATTGATAGTTTATTGGCATCAAACCATTGCTTTAGTATGTGGAGTTCACTCTCTACAGTCTCTAAGAGTTGGCCAAGGTCTTGCCCAGAACAGTACAGACTTGTATCATCAGCAAAGAGAATACAGAGAGAGTTTTTTAAAGATTTTGCAGATATCATTGATATACAATAAAAACAATTTTGGTCCCAGTACAGAACCTTGGGGCACTCCATGTTTTATAATCTTTTTATCTGAATCTACATTGTTCATATGCACATACTGTTCTCTGCCACCAAGATAACTTTTCAACCAATCATGAGCAAGACCTCTGACACCATACCTCTGCATTTTGTTTAAAAGTAATGTGTGATCGATGGTGTCAAAGGCCTTGCTCAAGTCAATAAAAACGCCAACAGCAAACTCCCTCTTATCAATTGCAGTGGTTAACTCCCCAACTAGTTCCATCACTGCCATGGAAGTGGACCTGTTTGATCGAAAACCGTATTGGTGTTCACTTAGCAAGTGATGCTTATCAATAAAACTGTCTAATCTTGACACAAATAATTTTTCAAGGACTTTTGAAAATTATGAGAGTAGAGAAATAGGCCTATAGTTGGTGAACTGATGCTTATCTCCACTTTTGAAGATGGGAATAACTTTTGTCAATTTCATTTTCTTTGGGAAGACACCTTTTATAAAAGAAATATTGCATATACTGTATAAATGAAGGGAACAGCTATAAAATCAACAATTTCTTTGATCAGAGAAATGTCCATGTCACAGCAGTCTGTTGACTTCTTGTTTTTCTGAGAATTTACAACTTTTGTGATTTCACTTTCATGAACGGGGGAAATAAAAAAACGATTCTAAGTTGCTTTGAATGGTATGTTCATTAAATTTGACACTGTTTGCGGGTTGTACAATTTCATTTGCTAAATTAGGTCCAACATTCACAAAGATGATGTTAAAAGCATCCGTTATTTCCTTAGGGTCATTTATAGTTTGATTATTTTCTATGAAATAGCTTGGATGTTCCTTATTTGTCATGTTTTTTTTTTAATGATACCATTTAAAACTTTCCACATACCCTGGATGCTATTTTTATGTTGTTCTAATAGGTTACAGTAATATGTTCTTTTGCTGTGCTTTATTATTTGTGTTAACTTATTTTTGCACGTTTTATATTTGTGTTCAGTTTCTTTGGTTCTGTGCTTTAAATGTCTTCTGTAAAGATTATTTTTCTTTTTGCAGGACTTCAATATTCCCTTTGTGATCCACGGTTTGTCCTTAACAGTGCTGTCCTTAATGTCATGTTTTTTAATTGGACAGTGCTTATCATACAGTTTTATGAAAATGTTGAGAAAAGTTTCATATGGGGGTATAAACCTCCCCCAGTCTTGAGCACATAACTCAGACATGAATGCTGCCATAGTTTCTGGTGTTTGGTGTCTTAACAAATCTAATTGAACTGCTTTTTTGGTTTTTCTCTCATCAAAGAAATTGTGGAAAATGCTGAATATAGGTAGATGATCACTTATGTCATTGAGTAGTAGTCCAGCTGTTATTTGATTCTCCGGTTGATTGGTGAAAATGTTATCTATCAGTGTGGCAAAGTCTACTGTTATTCTGGTTGGTTTTGTGATAAGGGGAAATAAATTATTGCTGTACAATACTGTTATAAAATCGGTTGTTTTGGTACTGTCCATGGGGTTCAGAAGATTAATATTAAAATCACCGCACACAATATGGATCTTGTTTGATTTACTAAACAAATAGTCCAATTTTTGATTGAATGTGTCTAGACATGATCCAGGTGTTCTATAAACACAACTGACATTTATTTTTTTGGATTTTTCTACTTCAATTTCTACAGTTATACATTCAAAGACTCCAGCTATAGCAGTTGATTTGCTGTCAATCTTCCAACAGTTTAAATCTCGATTTACAAAAAGTGCTACTCCTCCTCCCCTTTTTCCAACTCTGTTTGTAGTGAATAATTCCTAACCTTCCAATCTCATATCACAACACTTGTTCTCATCGAGCCAAGTCTCTTGAGACTGCAACAACACTAAATTTGTTGAACTGGCTCAGATATTCTCTAATATTGTCATAGTTTTTATACAAGCTTCGGCTATTAAAATGTATTACGGTAAATGATTTGTCCACATTCACACATTTAAATTGTTCAACTGTGTAGTACTCACAGTTTTTGGTAATATCATTGTAAAGATTACAATCCGGATCTATGTCACTGCCAAACTCATTTGAATTGCAGTTGTAATTGATATTGTCATAGAAGTCCACTTGGATGTGATTATAATTATTATACAGTTCACTAATATGATTATTATCAGTACTTCTACATTTTAATTCCTTATCACCAACATTGGTAAATATATTTTCTTAATTCACTCTCCATTATACAATGAAAATGTGTTAAATGTAAATATAAATGGAATACAATGATTTGCAAATCATTTTCAACCCATATTCAGTTGAATATGCTACAAAGACAACATATTTGATGTTCAAACTGATAAACTTTTTTTTTTTTGCAAATAATCATTAACTTTAGAATTTGATGCCAGCAACACGTGACAAAGAAGTTGGGAAAGGTGGCAATAAATACTGTTAAAGTTGAGGAATGCTCATCAAACACTTATTTGGAACATCCCACAGGTGAACAGGCACATTGGGAACAGGTGGTTGCCATGATTGGGTATAAAAGTAGATTACATGAAATGTTCAGTCATTCACAAACAAGGATGGGGCGAGGGTCACCACTTTGTCAACAAATGCGTGAGCAAATTGTTGAACAGTTTAAGAAAAAACTTTCTCAACCAGCTATTGCAAGGAATTTAGGGATTTCACCATCTACGGTCCGTAATATCATCAAAGGGTTCAGAGAATCTGGAGAAATCACTGCACGTAAGCAGCTAAGCCCGTGACCTTCGATCCCTCAGGCTGTACTGCATCAACAAGCGACATCAGTGTGTAAAGGATATCATCACATGGGCTCAGGAACACTTCAGAAACCCGCTGTCAGTAACTACAGTTGGTCGCTACATATGTAAGTGCAAGTTAAAACTCTCCTATGCAAGGCGAAAACCGTTTATCAACAACACCCAGAAACGCCGTCGACTTCGCTGGGCCTGAGCTCATCTAAGATGGACTGATACAAAGTGGAAAAGTGTTCTGTGGTCTGACGAGTCCACATTTCAAATTGTTTTTGGAAACTGTGGACGTCGTGTCCTCCGGACCAAAGAGGAAAAGAACCATCCGGATTGTTATAGGCGCAAAGTTGAAAAGCCAGCATGTGTGATGGTATGGGGGTGTGTTAGTGCCCAAGACATGGGTAACTTACACATCTGTGAAGGCGCCATTAATGCTGAAAGGTACATACAGGTTTTGGAGCAACATATGTTGCCATCTAAGCAACGTTACCATGGACGCCCCTGCTTATTTCAGCAAGACAATGCCAAGCCACGTGTTACATCAACGTGGCTTCATAGTAAAAGAGTGCGGGTACTAGGCCGGCCTGCCTGTAGTCCAGACCTGTCTCCCATTGAAAATGTCTGGCGCATTATGAAGCCTAAAATACCACAACAGAGACTGTTGAACAACTTAAGCTGTACATCAAGCAAGAATGGGAAATAATTCCACCTGAGAAGCTTAAAAAATGTGTCTCCTCAGTTCCCAAACGTTTACTGAGTGTTGTTAAAAGGAAAGGCCATGTAACACAGTGGTGAACATGCACTTTCCCAACTACTTTGGCACGTGTTGCAGCCATGAAATTCTAAGTTAATTATTATTTTCAACAAAAAAAAAAAGTTTATGAGTTTGAACATCAAATATCTTGTCTTTGTAGTGCATTCAATTGAATATGGGTTGAAAAGGATTTGCAAATAATTGTATTCCGTTTATATTTACATCTAACACAATTTCCCGACTGATATGGAAACGGGGTTTGTATTTTAGTTTTTTTCTTTTTCTTTGTACAGATAGCACATTTGTATCCACCTCCACTGAAACACTTGCACTGAACACACACACACAACTGACAATACTTTTACTCTATTATGAGCGTCCCAAAGCAGTCCAAGAGAAAACAAGTTTGTATTTGGTATTAGGTTAGTGTTTATACGTGGTGTTTAGTATATCTCTTTATGATCAAAGGTAAGAAAAAGTAAAAAACAACAAAAATAATCCAAGCATTCCAAAAATAAGATCATCAAAAATCTCACTGTAGCTGTCCTCATCAAAAATGGAACGATCAAAAAATGAGCTCGACAAGAGTGCAATTGTAACTGTCCAAAAAATGGAAAAATCGACATTATCTGAACTGTTCAAGGTCTTCAAGTTCTCTTACCAGTATCACTTTTGCTTTTTCCGGCGTAGATCCATTCAGCTGAATGAAAACCCTGCAGTTTCTTGTCCATGTGGCTCCAATCTTGTTGTTTTTCCTTAGGATCCGTACTTCCCGTGCTATATCCGATATTTTCTTGGTCAGATGCTCGTTGATATACACTGCTGATCCCTTCAACTTTCTTCCTTGTCTCAGTAGTTCCGTTTTGTGTCTCCGGTTTACAAAGCGCACAAGGACTGCAGGCTTTGCTTTGTCTCTGCGTGGCAGTGTATGACACGCTGAGATGTTGTTTGCATCCACATGTATGTCTTTTCCTTTCAAAAAGTGCAAGACTTGGTCCTCCAGAGTTTGCAGATCCTCTGTCTCTGCGTCCTCTCCAACATTCCTGCCTGCCGTAGCAGCTCGGGCATATGAGCGCGGTCTGATGTTCAGTCCCGTGATGATGACATCTTCCATCCTCGTGTACTGCTCCAAGTTTTCAACTCTCCTTTCAAGATCAGTTATTGTCTTGTCTTTTTGTCGGGTTGTTTCTTTGAGTTTCCTCACTTCATCTACAAGCTCCGTTAGCTTGCTTAGCTGTTGGGAGACGCTAGCCAGGTCCCCTGACATGAAGTTTAGCGACTTGCGTATTTCCTCTGTCATTCTCCATCTGCGCTCTTCTTTGGAGGAGGCATGACAAAAATTACGTCAATGCTTCCCACGCCTTTTCTTTGTATTTTGACTGAGTGGATTTGATAATAATTACTAAATGTTGTCGCAACTTACGAGAGCGCCGCCATCTTGTTTTTGTCTGACGTCCATCAACAAATAGCTAGCTAGATGAAAATCCCATTTAAGCGCTAGAAATTACCACACATGTTGATTTTTTTTTAACAGGTTTGTCTTAAGGCACAAATCTGGGGAAGGGTACATAAAAATATTTGTTGCCTTGAAGGTCTCAATAAGCACAGGGGCCTCCATCATCTGTAAATGGAAGCGTTTTGGAACCACTAGAACTCTTCCTTGAGCTGGCCGGCCGTATAAACTGAGCGATAGGGCCCTAGTCAAGGAGGTGACCAAGAACCCGATAGTCACTCTATCAGTGCTACAGCATTCATCTGTGGAGAGAGGAGAGAAGGACAACAATCTCTAGCAATTCCCCATCAGACTTGTATTCCCCTCTCAGACCATGAGAAACAAAATTATCTGGTCTGATGAGACAAAGATTGAACTCTTTGGCGTGAATACCAGGCGTCATGCTTGAAGGAAACCTGGTACCGCTCACCAAGGTGATGCTATCCCTACAAAAGCACGGCGGTGGCAGCATCATGCTGTGGCAATGATTTTCAGTGGCAGGATCTGAGAGACTAGTCAGAATAGAGGGAAAGATAAATGCAGCAATGTACAGAAACATGATGTATGAAAACCTGCTCCAGAGCACTCCTGAACTCAGACTGGGGAAGCAGTTCCATCTTTCAGCAGGACAACAATCCTAAGCACAGAGCCAACATTTTAAAAGACTTCAGGACAACAATGTAAATGTCTTTGAGTGGGCCAGACAGAGCCCAGACTTGAATCTGATTGACAAATCTCTGGAGTGATCTGAAAATAGCTGTGCACCGACAGCTAACCTGATGGAGCTTGAGAGATGCTTCAACAAGAAATAGGCAAAACTGCCCAAAGATAGGTGTGCCAAGCTTGTGGCATCATATTTAAAAAGACTTGAGGCTGTAATTGCTGCCAAAGGTGCATCAACAAAGTATTGGGCAAAGGTTGTGAATACTATGTGCATAAGATTTTTTAGCTTTTTATTTTTAAAACCTTTTAAAAAGCTCAAAAAACTTTTTCACATTGTCATTATATAGTAATGTGTGTGTAGCATTTTTAGGCCAACAATGAATGTATTTCATTTTGGAATAAGGCCGTAACATAACAAAATGTGGAAAAAGTGAAGCGCTGTGAATTATTTCCGGATGCACTGTAAATGCAGTGCATCCAGTTTCAGTTTCAGTTTATTTTGAACATGCATACGATACAATGTAATGCATCACATATTTCCAGTTGTTTCTTTATAGCTGGATTATATTGGTGCTCTGTTTATTTTCTTTGGTTAATCCAAAGAAATCAAACAAAGCACATACGGATATGGTAAAGGTTTTAAGTGTTGTACGCGCATATGAATGTTTTCAATTGGATTTTCCACTAAGGTTATATTTCTCCTCTTTTGTTGAGAAGAATTGTTGTACATTCTTGGGTAGCAGGTTGTAGTTTGCTTTGTACATAATTTTAGCTGTTTGCATATGCACCAAATCGTTGAATTTCAATATTTGTGATTCAATAAAAAAAGGCCTTGTATGTTTTCTATATCCAACATTATGTATTATTCTAATTGATCTTTTTGGTAACACCTTTAGTGAATGAAGCGCACATTTGTAGTCGTTTTCACATATTTCTGCACAATAACTCAGATATGGTAAGACGAGTGAGCAGTAGAGAATATGGAGTAATTTTTTTTGTCCAGAACATATTTTGCTTTATTCATTATTGAGGTGTTTCTTGCTACTTTATGTTGTATATTTTTTACATGAAGTTTCCAGTTAATTTTGTCATCTATTATTACACCCAAAAATGTGTTTTATTTTAGACATTTGTAAAGGTATTATAGGATACAGTTTGTATTTGGGTAGTGAATTGGTGTCTGGTGTGTGGTCGGGATAACCGATGCATTTCAAGTGAAAGTTAAGTTACATCAGGGGTTGGTGTTGAGCTTGTTTTTGTTTGCTATGTTGATGTACAGATTAACTGATGATGTGTGAGAGAAAACTCCCTAGACTATGATCATTGTGGATGATAATATAACATGCAATGAGAAGTGAAGAAGGGTCTTGGAAAGTAGTGGGAAAAAAGTCAACAAAAACAAGCTGGAAATACATGAGTATAAATGAAGGATAGGCAGGTGGAAAGGTAGAACTGCACCGTGCAGTATCTGTAACTGAACAGACAAGGTGGAGGAGTTTAAATATTTGCATTATGCCATTCAAAACAATGGTCAACGTGTAAAGGAGGTAAATAAAATAGTGTAAGCAGGATGAACTGGTTGGGAGACGCATGATGGGAGTGGTGTGTGATGAAAGGCCCGACAACAAAAACAGTGGTGTAAACTGTAAGGCGTGGAAACTGGAGCTACACTATATTGCCAAAAGTATTTGGCCACTCATCCAAATGATCAGAATCAGGTGTCCTAATCACTTGGCCCGGCCACAGGTGTATAAAATCAAGCACTTATGCATGGAGACTGTTTCTACAAACATTTGTGAAAGAATGGGCCGCTCTCAGGAGCTCAGTGATTTCCAGCGTGGAACTGTCATAGGATGCCACTTTGGCAACAAATCCAGTCGTGAAATTTCCTCGCTCCTAAATATTCCAAAGTCAACTGTCGGCTGTATTATAAGAAAATGGAAGAGTTTTGGAACAACAGCAACTCAGCCACCAATTGGTAGGCCACGTAAACTGACAGAGAGGGGTCAGCGGATGCTGAAGCGCAAAGTGCAAAGACTTTCTGCACAGTCAGTTGCTACAGAGCTCCAAACTTCATGTGACCTTCCAATTAGCCCACGTACAGTACGCAGAGAGCTTAACGGAATGGGTTTCCATGGCCGAGCAGCTGCATCTAAGCCATACATCCCCAAGTCCAATGCAAAGCGTTGGATGCAGTGGTCTAAAGCAGTGGATATGCCTTCTCTGGAGTGATGAATCACGATTTTCCATCTGGCATCTTCTGATGGACCAGTCTGGGTTTGGAGGTTGCCAGGAGAACGGTACATTTCGGACTGCATTGTGCCGAATGGGAAACTGGGTGGTGGAGGGGTTATGGTGTGGGGTTCTTTTTCAGGATTTGGGCTTGGCCCCTTAGTTCCAGTGAAAGAAACTTTGAATGCTCCAGGATACCAAAACATTTTGGACAATTCCATGCTCCCAACCTTGTGGGAACAGTTTGGAGCAGGCCCCTTCCTCTTCCAACATGACTGTGCCCCAGTGCACAAAGCAAGGTCCATAAAGACTTGACTGGCCTGTACAAAGTCCTGACCTGAACCCGATAGAACACTTTTGGGATGAATTAGAACGGAGACTGAGAGCCAGGCCTTCTCGACCAACATGAGTGTGTGACCTCACCAATGCGCTTTTGGAAGAATGGTCGAAAATTCCTATAAACACACTCCGCAAGCTTGTGGACAGAGTTGAAGCTGTAATAGCTGCAAAAGGTGGACCGACATCATATTGAGCCCTATGGGTTAGGAATGGGATGGCACTTCAAGTTCATACGTGAGTCAAGGCAGGTTGCCAAATACTTTTGGCAATATAGTGTATGTCCAAAAAGCCTTAAGAAAAACTGGAAGTGACAGAGATAAAAAAAAATTGTGACTCTCATTGGAGTGACAGGGTACACAAAAGTGGGGAAACTGAGGAAGAGTTTAAGTGCCATGTAGAAGGGAAGAAAAATTGGTAAGATGTTTCAATTGAAAATACCAAATATAAAGACAAAGTAAGGCTGACCACCAAGAACATTTATAAAGTTATTGAAAGGAAAATACGGCTTCTGTGGGGATAACAGCAAAAGAAGCAATAATTAAATATAAATAATTCAGCCTTCATAGTGCTGTGCTCTCACACTTACTGGGTGATAATTCACAAGTGTTTTGTTGTTGGTAAGGTTTACAAACTTCATTCAGACTAGTTTTGCTGATATGAGCGTGTTCCAGGGATATAAATATGAGCATAATAAGGAACAACTGTGTTCCCCCCATTTGCTTTGAATGAAAACAGATGACTTTGCAACGTCGGCAAGACTGTGCACCGTACTCTCCTTCTAGACTGACTGTTTCCAAAGGTCAAGCCTATACTGTTTAGAGAAGTGCCCTGTCCGTGGATTCGTAGTGTGTGCTCATGTGTGCGGACTCTTCTCAGTGGGGGTCTCCTCAGGAGGAATGTGAAACCAAAGGCGAGCAATCTTTGACAGATGGCGGGTTTGTGCCTTTGACCCAGTTTATTGAGTGCTGTGAAAAGAAAGGAGGGTGAGGAACTTGTGTTTTCGGTTGACCATGTGCTCAACACATGTTTGCATTTGACAGTGGAAATACCACATATTTCTCTAAACAAGCCTCCAGATTCAGGACCCAGCTTAGCCCCATACATAACAAAATAAGCACCTTCCCACCTACTTACACACATTTAATGCCTCTCTAATAATAGTCCATTTTGCTTCATCCCTTCTTTTGTTTTCTCTCTCTGCAGGTGTTCTGAGTCATGCTGTCTTTTTGTCTCTCATTGATAAACTCTCACCGTGTTATGGTTATATTTTTACTTTATTGTATCCAAATGTACAGTGAGGAAAAATAAGTATTTGATCTTCTGCTCACTTTACAAGGTAACCTCTTTAAAATGGAATGAACGGTCCAGAATGTTTATGCTTGGTTAATTTTAACAGAGAAAAAGTAAAAAAATAACATTGGATAAAGTTTTACATTATATTGTGTTAATTTGAGAAAAATAAGTACTAAATCCACAAAACCCAATATCCTAGGAGCTATGTTGTCCGGGGGATTTATGCCCCCTGGTAGGGTCTCCCAAGACAAACTGGTCCTAGGTGAGGGATCAGACAAAGAGCAGCTCGAAGACCTCCATGAAGAATAAAAACAAAGGACCCAGATTTCCTTCGCCCGGACGCGGGTCACCGGGGCCCCCCTCTGGAGCCAGGCCCGGAGGTGGGGCACGATGGCGAGCGCCTGGTGGCCGGGCCTTCCCCCATGGGGCCCGGCACAGCCCGAAGAGGCAATGTGGGTCCCCCCTCCAATGGGCTCACCACCCATAGCAGGGGCCATAGAGGTCGGGAGCAACGTGAGCTGGACGGCAGCCGAAGGCAAGGCACTTGGCGGTCCGATCCTCGGCTACCGAACCTAGCTCTTGGGACGTGGAATGTCACCTCGCTGGGGGGGGGAGGAGCCTGAGCTAGTGCGCGAGGCGGAGAAGTTCCGGCTAGATATAGTCAGACTCACTTCGATGCACAGCAAGGGCTCTGGAACCAGTTCTCTCGAGAGGGGCTGGACTCTCTTCCACTCTGGCGTTGCCAGCAGTGAGAGGCGACGGGCTGGGGTGGCAATTCTTGTTGCCCCCCGCCTCAGAGGCTGCACGTTGGAGTTCAACTCAGTGGATGAGAGGGTAGCTTCCCTCTGCCTTCGGGTAGGGGGGACGGGTCCTGACTGTTGTTTGCACTTACGCGCCAAACGGCAGCTCAGAGTACCCACCCTTTTTGGATTCACTCGAGGGAGTACTTGAGGGTGCCTCCCCCGGGTGATTCCCTCGTTCTACTGGGGGACTTCAATGCTCATGTTGGCAACGACAGTGAAATCTGGAGAGGCGTGATTGGGAAGAATGGCCGCCCGGATCTGAAACCGAGTGGTGTTTTGTTATTGGACTTTTGTGCCCGTCACAGATTGTCCATAACGAACACCACGTTCAAACATAAGGGTGTCCATATGTGCACTTGGCACCAGGACACCCTAGGCCGCAGTTCCATGATCAACTTTGTAGTTGTGTCATCGGATTTGCGGCCTCGTGTTTTGGACACTCGGTTGAAGAGAGGGGCGGAGCTTTCTACCGATCACCACCTGGTGGTGAGTTGGCTGTGATGGTGGGGGAGGATGCCGGACAGACCTGGCAGGCCCAAACGCATTGTAAAGGTTTGCTGGGAACGTCTGGCAAAGTCTCCTGTCAGAGAGAGTTTCAATTCCCACCTCCGGAAGAACTTTGAACATGTCACGAGGGAGGTGCTGGACATTGAGTCCGAGTGGACCATGTTCCGCACTTCTATTGTCGAGGCGGCTGATTGGAGCTGTGGCCGCAAGGTAGTTGGTGCCTGTTGTGGCGGTAATCCTAGAACCCGTTGGTGGACACCGGCGGTGAGGGATGCCGTCAAGCTGAAGAAGGAGTCCTATCGGGTTCTTTTGGCACTCCTGAGGCAGCGGACAGGTACCGACAGGCCAAGCGGTGTGCGGCTTCAGCGGTCGCGGAGGTAAAAACTCGGACATGGGAGGAGTTCGGGGAAGCCATGGGAAACGACTTCCGGAACGCTTCGAAGCGATTCTGGACCACCATCTGCCACCTCAGGAAGGGGAGGCAGTGCACTATCAACACCGTGTATGGTGAGGATGGTGTTCTGCTGACCTCGACTGCGGATGTTGTGGATCGGTGGAAGGAATACTTCGAAGACCTCCTCAATCCCACCAACGCGTCTTCCTATGAGGAAGCAGTGCCGGGGGAATCTGTGGTGGGCTCTCCTATTTCTGGGGTTGAGGTTGCTGAGGTAGTTAAAAAGCTCCTCGGTGGCAAGGCCCCAGGGGCAGATGAGATCCGCCCGGAGTTCCTTAAGGCTCTGGATGCTGTGGGGCTGTCTTGGTTGACAAGACTCTGCAGCATCGCGTGGACATCGGGGACGGTACCTCTGGATTGGCAGACTGGGGTGGTGGTTCCTCTCTTTAAGAAGGGGAACCGGAGGGTGTGTTCTAACTATCGTGGGATCACACTCCTCAGCCTTCCCGGTAAAGTCTATTCAGGTGTACTGGAGAGAAGGCTACGCCGGATAGTCGAACCTCGGATTCAGGAGGAATAGTGGGGTTTTCGTCCTGGTCGTGGAACTGTGGACCATCTCTATACTCTCGGCAGGGTCCTTGAGGTTGCATGGGAGTTTGCCCAACCAGTCTACATGTGCTTTGTGGACTTGGAGAAGGCATTCGACCGTGTCCCTCGGGAAGTCCTGTGGGGAGTGCTTAGAGAGTATGGGGTATCGGACTGTCTGATTGTGGCGGTCCGCTCCCTGTATGATCAGTGTCAGAGCTTGGTCCGCATTGCCGGCAGTAAGTCGGACACGTTTCCAGGGAGGGTTGGACTCCGCCAAGGCTGCCCTTTGTCACCGAATCTGTTCATAACTTTTATGGACAGAATTTCTAGGCGTAGTCAAGGTGTTGAGGGTATCTGGTTTGGTGGCTGCAGGATTAGGTCTCTGCTTTGTGCAGATGATGTGGTCCTGATGGCTTCATCTGGCCAGGATCTTCAGCTCTCACTGGATCGGTTCGCACCTGAGTGTGAAGCGACTGGGATGAGAATCAGCACCTCCAAGTCCGAGTCCATGGTTCTCGCCCGGAAAAGGGTGGAGTGCCATCGGTTGCGGAGGAGACCCTACCCCAAGTGGAGGAGTTCAAGTACCTCGGAGTCTTTTTCACGAGTGAGGGAAGAGTGGATCGTGAGATCGACAGGCAGATCGGTGCGGCATCTTCAGTAATGCGGACGCTGTATCGATCTGTTGTGTTGAAGAAGGAGCTGAGCCGGAAGGCAAAGCTCTCAATTTACCGGTCGATCTACGTTCCCATCCTCACCTATGGTCATGAGCTTTGGGTTATGACCAAAAGGACAAGATCACAGGGGCGGCGTGGCGAAGTTGGTAGAGTGGCCGTGCCAGCAATCGGAGGGTTGCTGGTTACTGGGGTCCATCCCCACCTTCTACCATCCTAGTCACGTCCGTTGTGTCCTTGGGCAAGACACTTCACCCTTGCTCCTGATGGCTGCTGGTTAGCGCCTTGCATGGCAGCTCCCGCCATCAGTGTGTGAATGTGTGTGTGAATGGGTGAATGTGGAAATACTGTCAAAGCGCTTTGAGTACCTTGAAGGTAGAAAAGCGCTATACAAGTATAACCCATTTATCATTTATTTATCATAAAAGCGGCTGAAATAAGTCTACATTTAATAATAGCATGTTTTAACATGACAAGCAGTGTTAGTTCGTTAGTGTTGAGGCTGCTGGTGGTGATTCACTTATGTCAAGAAAGGGAATCGAAACAATGTCATTCATTCAACGTTAACACATCCTGTCTCTGCTAATGTTTCTGCTAGTATTTTCTCAATTTGATGCAATATCCACTTTGTAAGTTTTGCAAGTTGCCTTGTTGTCTTCCTTTTTCGTGAAATGTCTATCCTGCTGATCGGCCCTATGCATAGTGACATCCTGCGTGCCCACAGGCATCATTAAGGGAATCGTTGACAAAACTCTGAAATCAATGTAAAAAAAACCAGTATTTAACAAACCTGGAAGTGATGATGTAGTTTGGCCTGCGGGGAGAACACAGCTCGACAGTTCAGATGTGTGCACAATTAATTTGTATTTAAAAGAGAGAAAAGACGGAAAATGGCGTAACAGGTGTTCCTAATATAATGGCCTGGACAACAGAGAAGACATGTGAAAACGTGTTTGTGTGAATATGCTACCGTTCTCCAAGGGCGGATATGCTTTGTCACACCGAGAAAAAAAACGATTTACTAGCCGCAGCATTGTGTAAAGCGCAAGGTTCAAAATGTGCGAAAAAAAGTAGCGCTTATAGACCGAAAATTACGGTATTTGTAACCGAATCAGAAAAACTAACTATTAACTTAGTAGTTAGCAGCCCGAGTCAGCCCTGTCGTAGTGTCAGTCCGCATTACACACGTCCAGACGACGAACATTTGTTGAGAAGCAGCATATGCTGTGTTTGATATGTTTCAGTATTTTCTGTCTACTCCTGACTCAGCAAACTGGACGATCGACTGTTGTTGCCAACTTTGATCTCTCCGGTCCGTCACTCCAATATGTCCATGTGCAACATAAACAACGATGTCCTAGATTCTATTCTTACACAACGGAGAAGCCGCCTGTAGAACACGCCTATAAAAGTATGCTCAACAACAGTGGTCCCCAACCTTTTTGTAACTGCGGACCGGTCAACGCTTGAAAATTTGTCCCACGGACCGGGGTGGAGGGGTGTATGTTTTTTTTTTTTGTTTTTTGTTTTTTTGTCATAAAAAAATACAATCATGCGTGCTTACGGACTGTATCCCTGCAGACTGTATCGATCTATATTGATATATAATGTAGGAACCAGAAATATTAATAACAGAAAGAAACAACCCTTTTGTGCGAACGAGTGTGAATGAGTGTAAATGGGGCAGGGAGGTTTTTTGGGTTGGTGCACTAATTGTAAGTGTATCTTGTGTTTTTTATGTTAAATTAATAATTTTATTTTATTTATTTTTTTATTTTTTTTAATGTCTTGTGCAGCCCGGTACCAACCGCGGCCCGGTGGTTGGGGACCACTGCTCTAAGCAATATTATTACATTATTCCATAAAACTACTGTAGTAATTTGCAATAGATGCTATTGTAATGTTTTTCAAATAATATTTTATATCTGAAAGTTATGTTTTCTTTTTAAAAGGCATGTTGAATGTTAAAATTGGTGGTGTTTTGGGAGGGCCAAGCACGGATTAAATTGAGTTAAATTAATTTCAATAGGCGAGCTGATTTGATAATACGAGTGTTTTGAGTTGCAAACTCTGTCATGACACGCAATGTACTCATAAGTTGAGGTACCACTAAATAATGTTAACTATACAATTTGTACATTTCGATGTGGCGCAAACATATGTATAAGAACCAAGTAAAATACAAAGTATAAAAACTACATATTAATACAATCATTGAAATGATTAATTACATGAGATTTATATTGTTTTCAACACCTTCCTACTAAATTCAAAATGTAAATGTTTGTAAAAGTTATGGCGTGAATGAATCATCAGTATTAGACATAAAAAAGGGTAGGATTGAATATACGTTTTGCTTTTTCCTACACCTTTTTGAACATATTGTATTGTACAAAAGTGAAGCATGTTTGAGACATATCACATACCATTAAAAACTAGTGTTAGAACACACAGTAGATGTGAGTTAATGCAGGAAAAATAAGAATAAGAATATAATGGCAAATTCCTAAGGACACTCTCAAAGTTCCCTGTGGCGCTCTATGTTATTGCTGGGCTTGCAGTGGATCCACAAAATATTCACGGCGCTTCACTTTGCCCACGTTTTGTTATGTTACAACATTATTCCAAAATTGAATACATTTATTTTTGTCCTCGACACACAATAGCCAATAATAACAATTGGAGAAGTTTTTTTTATTTTAGTTTTGCAAATCTATTAAAAATAAAGAACCAGAACAAAAACACATGTACATGAGTATTCACAGCATTTGCTCAATACGTTGTTGATGCCCTTTTGGCAGCAATTACAGCCTCAAGTCTTTTCGACTACTCTGCCACAAGCTTGGCACACCTATATTTGGGCTGTTTCGCCCATTTATCTTTGCCCGTTTCTCTTCGCAGCATCTCTGAAACCCCATCAGGTTAGATGAGAAGTGTTGGTTTTCATCTAGGATGTCTCTGTACATTTTAGCATTCTGCCTTAATTTCTGTTTTTAAACTGTAGCCTGCTTAAAGGGTTCATATAATGATTTTTTTAATATTTAAAACACTTCCTTTTTGTCTACATAACATGTAATGGTGGTTCTTTGGTCAAAATTTTGCATACTTTAGATTGTTTTACAGACCATCTCCAAGCCACTTTCTGACTGTCTCTTCAGGATGCGCCGTTTTGTAGGTGATGTTATTTACGTGCCTCCACTTTGACTGTGTGTTATCCTCGTCAGCCATGTTGTAGATTTTAGTGCTTCTGTATTGTCTACTGACAGATATAAGTTAGAACCATACCTTACTTTTTATTAGAAATGGCAACAGCGAGCCAGTCTGCCCCACAACAAGAGGATAGAGAAAAATAAAGAGCTTATTGACTACATTGTCAGACTACAATGGCGGATTCGAGAAAATCTCTTGTAGTAAAACTTTACCATATATGGAGGTATCCTCTAAAGTCGCAAATTGGAAAAACATCAAAAATTGGCCAAATACAAAACGGCTCATTTGGAGGAAGTATGAAAAAGGCAAGATTGTTTTATGAATATCTCCGCTAGGGTAGTAATTGGATGGTTGGGTGGATTGGCTGATATTCGATAAGTCAATTAACTGACGATAAATGAAAATTAAGTCGGTAAGTTTTCCAGCGTCGATAAATCCCCCTGTGTATGCTTCAAGCACATTCACGCTTTTCATCGGTTTCAGTAGCTGCGTGCATTTGTGCTATAGTAGAATGAAAAGAAGGGGGTGAATCATCTTGTTCTTCATTAGGTGTCTTTGACTGTTTGTGTGGCGAAGCGATGCCGTTGGCCCGTCAGCATCACATAGTGCAGGTCTGGCCAACCCGCGGCTACCGAGCTGCATGCAGCTCTTTGCCCGGTTTTATGCGTTCATAACAAAGTTTGTCTTTGTGTTTTTTTAATGTGCATGTTTCACGAGCGAGATGGTTTGCAAGAGCGATCACTCATTTGAACCGGTTTCTGCGGCTGCGGGCGTTTAAACTACAAATAAAGGGTAGTAATTATAACCGCTGGTAAAGTACCCACGGATAGTATTACCCTCCGTCTATCCATCCATCCATCCGTTTTCTACTGTTTGTCCCTTTCGTGGTATTAAAATAAAATGGTAAAAAAAACGTCATTCATAACCGCACTTTGATAAGGGACGAATGGACTGACGCTAGCTTGCCAGCTATCTTAAATGCTAACATGCAAACAGATATTGACGTCTTTCCCCTTTACAAAACATTATTCCAAAATCTAAACTTGTAGATACACATTGATGTCCAAACAACTAAGGTACAGTGTTCACATTGAACATGTGATGTGCTGTTTTTGCACAAAGCTATCGATAAACTCGACAGTTTCGAGTTGAAACAGAAGGACGGCCCTTCGACAGGAGGTGAACTCTCGTGACATCACACAAACCGGAATTTAAACAACTGATCACTCTTTTTACAGTTTAAAATGGAAGAAGATAAACATATTTAAACACACAAATAAAAATAATATGGCGCTTATCAAGCCAGAACAATATTTGATGATTTCTCTACCAAGAAAGTACCGTAATTTCCGGACTATAAGCCGCACCTGATTATAAGCCGCACCAGCTGAATTTAGGGGAAAATACATATTGCTCCATATATAAGCCGCACCCGACTATAAGCCGCAGGGTTTTGATGTGTAATTACCGTAGTATTTAGGGGTTCCTGCTACCACGGAGGGGATTGTCGGGACAGAGATGACTGTTTGGGAACGCAAAGCGTCCCATTTATTAACTATAAATCTTTCAATCATTCAATCAAACTTTCACATCTTTGACATGGCGAACAGCATTCGTGCAGAGTACAAATAATACAACGGTGCAAAGTAATACAAAGTGCTCGCATGTACGTTATCAAAATAACCAGCCTACCGGTATATGAAAAGTCAGTCTTTAATCATTGTGTCATCGTCTTCCTCCTGCGTACTAAAACCACCGAAATCCTCTTTGTCTGTGTCGGAGAAGAACAGGCCGTATATAAGCCGCACCGTTGTATAAGCCGCAGGGACCAGAACGAGGGGGAAAAGTAGCGGCTTATAGTCCGGAAATTACGGTACAAACCCCGTTTCCATATGAGTTGGGAAATTGTGTTAGATGTAAATATAAACAGAATACAATGATTTGCAAATCATTTTCGACCCATATTCAGTTGAATATGCTACAAAGACAATATATTTAATGTTCAAACTGATAAACTTTTTTTTTTTGCAAATAATCATTAACTTTAGAATTTGATGCCAGCAACACGTGACAAAGAAGTTGGGAAAGGTGGCAATAAATACTGATAAAGTTGAGGAATGCTCATCAAACACTTATTTGGAACAGGCAAATTGGGAACAGGTGGGTGCCATGATTGGGTATAAAAGTAGATTCCATGAAATGCTCAGTCATTCACAAACAAGGATGGGGCGAGGGTCACCACTTTGTCAACAAATGCGTGAGCAAATTGTTGAACAGTTTAAGAAAAACCTTTCTCAACCAGCTATTGCAAGGAATTTAGGGATTTCACCATCTACGGTCCGTAATATCATCAAAGGGTTCAGAGAATCTGGAGAAATCACTGCACGTAAGCAGCTACGCCCGTGACCTTCGATCCCTCAGGCTGTACTGCATCAACAAGCGACATCAGTGTGTAAAGGATGTCACCACATGCGCTCAGGAACACTTCAGAAACCCACTGTCAGTAACTACAGTTGGTCGCTACATCTGTAAGTGCAAGTTAAAACTCTCGTATGCAAGGCGAAAACCGTTTATCAACAACACCCAGAAACGCCGTTGGCTTCGCTGGGCCTGAGCTCATCTAAGATGGACTGATACAAAGTGGAAAAGTGTTCTGTGGTCTGACGAGTCCACATTTCAAATTGTTTTTGGAAACTGTGGACGTCGTGTCCTCCGGACCAAAGAGGAAAAGAACCATCCGGATTGTTATAGGCGCAAAGTTGAAAAGCCAGCATCTGTGATGGTATGGGGGTGTATTAGTGCCCAAGACATGGGTAACTTACACATCTGTGAAGGCGCCATTAATGCTGAAAGGTACATACAGGTTTTGGAGCAACATATGTTGCCATCCAAGCAACGTTACCATGGACGCCCCTGCTTATTTCAGCAAGACAATGCCAAGCCACGTGTTACATCAACGTGGCTTCATAGTAAAAGAGTGCGGGTACTAGACTGGCCTGCCTGTAGTCCAGACCTGTCTCCCATTGAAAATGTCTGGCGCATTATGAAGCCTAAAATACCACAACAGAGACCCCCGGACTGTTGAACAACTTAAGCTGTACATCAAGCAAGAATGGGAAAGAATTCCATCTGAGAAGCTTAAAAAATGTGTCTCCTCAGTTCCCAAACGTTTACTGAGTGTTGTTAAAAGGAAAGGCCATGTAACACAGTGGTGAACATGCCCTTTCCCAACTACTTTGGCACGTGTTGCAGCCATGAAATTCTAAGTTAATTATGATTTGCAAAAATAGTTTGAACATCAAATATCTTGTCTTTGTAGTGCATTCAATTGAATATGGGTTGAAAAGGATTTGCAAATCATTGTACTCCGTTTATATTTACATATAACACAATTTCCCAACTCATATGGAAACGGGGTTTGTATATTGTTTCTCTATTTATTTTAGTTGTTAAAGAAAATACAACTTGGTTAAAATATTTTATTGTGTGTATAAGTACTTTTTGAACACATTCAACAATACCACGATAGTAATGATGACCGTGTTCATTTTGGTCACAATAACTTTATTTAGTCATTTTGTTTATTGTTTTGGTTGTGTATATTTGACAGTCCCCCACACCCTCCTTCACAAAGACATAATCTATTTTATTGCTTTTGGTTGTGATTTTTTTCAAGTGCAACATTTTTCTTACAGACAGAGCATACTTTTATTTTGTATTATTTGTTTGTTTTATTTAACTTCGTATTTAAAAGTTTACATTTCAATCATAGTGAAATATATAAGAAATACAAGTTAACTGCATTTGAAAGGGGATATACTTCCATTATTATTATGTATTATCAATACATCAGTGGTTAATTTGGTCTCAAAAAAAATATTGGCAATAATATTTATCAGCAATAATTTGTAGGTCAATATATCATCGACATGGAGCAAAATTTGTTATCGGTCCAGGCCTAGATGGGTGCCTCCAGGGAGATCTCAAGAAAATGGGTACCGATAGGTAAGAAAAGTTTGATTTGCATAATAGGTCGCTTTTAAAGGCCGCTATGGCAAGCTGGAGTAAATACAGCTGCATCTAACTTTTAATGTGTGTATGGAATTGGTGATCTCGATTTGCAGTAATCTAAAGTCATCCTTATGTTCATCATTTTGGTTTGACAGTAGCAAAACACCCATAAATTATGTACGTTCCCGTAATTAGACCTCTACCAATCTTAGCACATGTGATTGATATTTACTGCTGGCAGCTTGCTAAACCTTGTTTTTCCCACACTTGGCTACTTTCACTTGCTGAATTCGAATGTACTTTTATTGCCATAAATCTGCACCAGCCAATCAAATGTTAACAGCGCCATCTGTGTAACACAGGCCTCTACTCAAGACAAATTACACAGTGCATGTTTTATAATCTTAATGTATATGTACTGTATTTGAAGAAAACATCACTCTCCGGTTAAACAAACTTATCCAACCTGTGAAATTGGTTATGACTAAGGGGTGCATGATAAATATCGGACAGAGAACTATCAGGTTATTATAAGGTTTTCGAAGGTGCCTCCATTGCTTAAGAAGATGCTCAAAGCCAGCTATTAAGGAAGGTGTGCACAAACTACAGCTAAATAGAAATTGTAGAAATAATAGTTATAATCAGTTACCAGTACTGGTCTTGAGAACCAGGAATGTACTGTATCTATCGGCTTGGGAAAAAGTACAGTGCATCCTTAGTTATGATTGGAAATTTCTTGGTGTCATTTCCATTTTTCTAATTTGACCAAAGAAACGTTGATTAACTATTTGTTTAAAATTGTGTCAACGAATACAGATAAATATATAAAATAGCTCATACTGGTGGAGTTAATCCAAAGATGCGTACAGAGCTCAAGCTTCGCACAAAATGCTCAGGTCTCATATGACGTCATACATGACAGCGTTTTCTCCTCTGGTATTTTGTGTAGGTTGTGCTTTTTTCCCCCAAAATGTTGGTAAATTAAAATGTTAAGGACTTCATGGGGGATTTATTGGTTCCACTATGATATGTATATATTTATTTGTTAATAGTGGTTGATAAAGGGCTAATTTAGCAACATGTGTCTATAGACCTGACTATTTAGCTTGCTGTTTGTTTCCCTTGAAAGGCACTACATGCACACACACACACACACACGTAATGTCTGGAGTTTGTTTTTCACAGTTTGGCTAATGATGGTGGAAGTTGATGTGAACTCCAGCTGTGTGTTGGCGTGTAAGCGCACGTGCACAAGTCTAGCCAAGGTTGTAGCTTGACACTGCAGAGCCTTTACTGCCAGATTTTACAGGGCTGCGGACTAAACTGCAGAGAGCCACAAAGTTTACTGATACACACTTACACACATGGAAAGGTTCACACACTCCTACACATTTCCTTTATGCTTTTAACGACTTTTCGTCAATCCATAATGTTTGTATGCATCACATACATCCACACCAATGATAATACTCATGCTAATGCACGGTATAACATACAGCATTCAAAGTAGTTCTGTCAAAAATTAGTAATAGTGAAATACTTTACAGTCAAACTTTACGATTTACAAATGTTTTTCATTGTGAGGAGAAGGAACTTTTGTTTGGTAAAATATTGTGTCCGGTAGCGCTCATTTATGCCTGACACACTCAACCGCACCATGCTGAACTAAAACATTGTCGACACAGCTACTTGAAACAGTGACTAAACGAACAAGGTAAATCTTGCAAGAACAATCCATACACCCACAACACGAGTGTTGTGCCGTCAGGACCAGCAAGGCCTTTATTGCTGGCCTAACATAACCAGAAATCATGATCATAATTAAAGATAAAAGTAATTTTTTATTTACTTTCTCTAAATATCTAAAATATTCATATTTTCTTCATGTCATATTATGCTTCTTCCAGTGATGTTGTTTTTAGAGTTTTTATACAATCAGAATTCAGCTGGCTTGTGTTGCGATGCTGTACGAAATCTGCCCGGGGCATTTAGAATAAACAATGCGGGCGTTTGTGCACTGTAAGTGAACCGGCACATACAGTTGATAGATAATTGCGATAGCCAATCAGATCACGAGTTGTTGTCAGTAAGGCCTTATAGCTGGCCTCATGTTGAAAGTGACAATTACGCATCCTGTGATTGGATACTCACTCAGTGTTTCCCCCAGAAAATGTGTTAGTTAAGGTGGTGACTCTCCAGGGGGAGGAGACCGGGGAAGGGGGTGGGTGGGTGTAAGGATCGGTGTAACTCGGCCTGTCACCATCACGTCTCCACCCCGTCGCTGCCACCACAGCCTGGGGGGCAATAGACTGTGGTGACGTTAGCCTACAACTTTTGGTTGTTTTCCGCTCCATTTGCTGAATGGTGATATACGATATATATCTTGATATTTTTTCCGTAAAGTAAAAACAAAACAGTCCTAGTTACCTGAGATACTAAAATAATGACTTACAAAGTAAAATTAATGACTTACTGTAAGTAAGCGTTTGAAAAAAAGAGTTAAAAGTGGGGCCACATGCTGACATATGCTCAACTCATCATGCTTAATTTATTACAGCATTTGGGAAGCCTGTAGTTGATTTTTATTATGTAAATGTTATATTTTTATCAACATGTGATAGCAGGGACCCTGCAATTCAAACCTAAGCTGCTAAATTACTAATGATTAATGTAACTATAGCTGAAAAATAGTACAATAGCAATAGGAGAGACTATTCATCCCTGAATACCATGGAGTTCATGTAAGCTTTATGATGCAGTTACATTATTATATCAACAATCAGAGACAGAAACTCTTCATTTAACATAATGTCCTTTTTTGCTGCTTCAACACAGCTCGATAAACACAGAAAAAAGTAAAGTGAAGTAACTTAGTTGTTAACTGTAGGTCGATAATGCTTGTCTTTCTCTCAGACAGACAGGGCTTTGCTGTCCGTAACACACACACACACACACACACACTCACACACCACACACTTTTTCGATTTACGAACTATGTTCAGGAACCAATTAAGTTTGTAAATAAAGGTTTCATTGTACAATAGGTTGTATTCACCTGATGTCACATCCGGCTCATAAAATATGCTAGACTCGAAGTGATGGTCAAGTGAGCATCTGTTGTCAATGTTGACTTGGCGGCATTTTTTTTTTCTTGAAGAAAAATGCCCTTTGCTTGTGTTGTTTTAGGCCATTGGAACCATTCAAATCGCTAAAAGAATAAAAGTTTTCTCAGAGTTCTTTGGGAAGTAATGAAGAAGGGCGAAAGAGTGCAAAATTTTCTGAAACGACAACGAGAAACGCACAAGTTTGCAGTAATCACTTCGTTAAAGGTTTGTTTGATATACTGTACTTTTAACATTTAGTATTTACCATTTAAGTATTATTTTGATATTGTTTGTATTGAATCTTGTTTCGTAGTTCTTAAAACAAATTTTTGCTAAAAGTGTCAAAAGTGAAAGTAAATGTGAGCAAAACCTAAAAGAGTTACGTTTTTTACCAAAGGCAGCAATCATAAATGAAGCTTCCAGCACAAACACAATGTTGAGATCTATAGTTATGTTTTAATAATGACGGGGAAAGCCACACATACTCATGACAAGTGCAATAAAAACAACAATGCACTTGGCCAAAACTTACAGTGACATGTGATCACTTCTTTCACAACCAGCTAGGTTTTCAGTGGTGTTTCCGAGTATCTTGTATGAAAAACATCAAGGCTATCAAGTGATACTTGGAGTTTGTTTACAAGGACGCGTCCTTGCAAGACGCAAACTTAAATCATAAAATGCAACCTTAACCAAGCAAAAAATTTCCTTGACCCAGCCACCCACAAACAAGTTGTAGGCCTATGTGCTTTTCTAAGCTTTCATATGTTTTGTCGTGTAGAAAGACGTTTAGAGCACCAGATAGTTTGACATGTTTGGGAAAGCGGCCATAGAATAATCCTTGAGATCGCTCAACAAATCTTTTTTTGATGACGTATAAGTGATGAATTCTTTTGCATAGTTAGATTTTTTTTTTTTTTTGCTTGAATCTGCTTCTAGCGGTAAAATCTAGGCCCATTGCGTACTCAGATAGTTCGCACACTGTTTACTGCATGTTTGCTGCATGGTAGCCAAATTGGTTTAGGTGACCACCAGTCAGAAAACAGGTCAGAAAAAGTCACATGACGGAATACAACCTATAGGAACACTACTTAAACATTTCAGGGATTTTAAGTCATTCTGCAGTGCAGATGGTTTTATCATCCACATCAATGTGTTAATTTAGTATAAACACCATGCATGTGCGCCGGGTGCAATAAGGGTCTCATGTTCTTATGTTGTCCGTCTGTCCCGCCCATTCCTGTGAACATGATATCTCAGGAATCCCATGAAGGAATGTCATTACATCTGGCACAAGTATCGACTTGCATGCAAAGATGACGTGATTAGATCAATGACCCCTTTTTCTCCATTACCCTAGAATGTACACACTGTGTCAGTATTATTAGTAATTTCACACCAATGCTGACTGGAATCGCATTAGGAAGTTGGGACTTTTCTGTTCCTTTACTGTGAGTCAATCAACATTCAGCAAAAAATAAATGCATCACCATAATAGATGATGAATTAGGAATTAATACATTTTTAATATTTAAACGTACACATTCTCATAGGAAAGCAGCAGTCTCAGCTCAGAACAGTGGAAGGAGGCTGGCTGACAGCAGAAACTACAATGTCCACATGAGTACGTCGTCCAATTTGTTACGACACACAGTATCCCCTGTTTAAAAAAAAAAAAAAAGACTGCAAAACACAGCATTCAGAGGCATCCAAAACTGCATGGAAACTCACCCCTAAATGTATGATTTCACGCTTTGACAATATTTTACAGGAGTATGCTATATTATAATAACATGTGTAAGTCCGAAAAGAGGATATCATCATAAGTCCCCTTTTTGATGACTTATTTGAACCATTTGTTTTCCATGGTGGAATGATCACACAATGTACATATCAAGTGATTTTATAACCGGAATTGAATGAACAAATTTGAATTTATTTTAAAATAATACACCACTCTAAACTGGAATTTCACCCTGCCTCTTGAAATAATGCATTTTTTAAAACCAGCATCCAGAATAAGTATTACTGTTTTTTTTGTATAGTCTTCATTGTAATATACTGCAATTACATAGTCCTGGTGTATCCTTTTAATATTTGAGTCATGACTGTAGAATTGCATTAAAACATAAATGCGTGAAATGTGCCTATACGCTGACAAGTCTTTTTTATCAATATTTCCAATGGCCTTCCTCAGTCATCCTCCTCTCTCTCCTACCTTCATCAATTGTGTCATTACTGTGCTCATGGCCACCATTATAACCATTAGGTTATGCCTATTTTGCCCTGTACCCCCCTTAGAGGATCAGGTTCCATTGTAACTTGGCCTGTCTCCACAGTAAACTCTGCAGGAATGCTGTATTTCCCGCTCTTTTGTCAGGCCACATTTGGACTTGCTGCAGGGCCAGATAGAGTTACATATAGTTCCTTGTGTCTACATACTGTACATCCGAGTCAGAATCAGCTTTATTGACCAGGTACTGTATGTTTAATAGACAAGGAATTTGACTTCGAAGACTGTGCACTCTTTGTACAATGTAAACAATAACAATTAAAAATGTAATACAACATAAACAAATACTCAAATAACTAATATGTGCAAAGCTAATAAAATAATGGTGCCTAGACTTGACTGTCAAAGCAAGATCTCCGTGGAGTATTAGCACATTACTGTTGGGAGGAGTGAAGCTTTTGAACAGCATCAAGTTACTCTATTGCTGCCATGCCTCAAACTTTTACTTGCATTTCAGAAAAAGTACTTGGGATTGTACACTCTATGGTATGTTTGTGTAACCACCAATCCCCAAGGGTGTACATTCACAGGTGGCTGGGTTAGCAAAGCCATGTCCATTTACAGACACTGACACAACATTTCCTATGAAGACAAAACAAACAAAGAGAACACGGTCTTCTTTAGTCTGGCTTGTTGTCTGCATTTGTTGGCTTCACAAAGTGATGTGTGTGTTTATTTAGTCTTTAAAGTTGGTGGACTAGTTTCAGAGGACATTTGCTCAGGAGAACATTTTCATAAACTCTATTCTGTTTGAGTTGCAAAATATATACAGTACACTAGTGGTAATGACAAAATGTAACTTATTGTACCTATCTTCAAATAGAAAACTATGACTGCAGGTAAAGTATGAGCACATAAATGTGCAGCGGATAGGCAGCTGCATAAAGCGTGATCGCGTTTGAACAAGGTGCAAGCATAATGGTTTTCTTCCTGATTGGACCATCTACCGTACTCACCACTAAAACACGCACACAACAAAAGGATAACAATATGTTACAAAAGCAGTGTTTGAAGAAGCCTATGATTTCTCTCACCTGTTCAAAAGCAACCATAGCATCCGTTTGTAAATCCTTTCGCTTACCAACGCCTCTTTTGGGTATACACACGCACAATGGGCATGTGAATTTGCGTGAGACAGCCATAGGTCAGGATTTTCAGGCCAAACAGCAAAGTTTACCTACCAATTGTAAAAATATAAACATTAGGCCCTTTTCCACCAAAAGTTCAGGAATTGGAACTATGGGTTCCTGTAGAAGTGTATGGTTTGTGTTTCCACCGCATTTCACAGTTCAGGGTAGTTTATACAAATCAGGCTGATGACATATGGAGGAGTGGTATAATATAAATCTACACTGATATCGTGTAAACAAACACATAATTATAGGTCAGAGTTATTTTACTAAAACGTAAGTAAATGAAATACGAAGCGATAATATACACAACGATATGACTTAAAAAATCAAGTGTACTGAGTTGTTAATAAAAATTATTTTGTTCGCAATGTCCAACAGTCAGAAAGTCGTCCTCTCAGTAAATGATGAATTCATGAGGGTCAGGTGATTCAGCTGTAAATAACAATATATAAATAATAAATGTCAGTGTTTATCTCACGCCAACAACACAAACACATCGGCTTTAGTGTTCGCTTGTTAGCATTAGCATTCTGTTCACTCAGGTTGATGCTATTAACTACACAAATGGAGTTTTACTGACTACTTTTACAACATGTAATAAAGTAAATAGTTAATATTACTGCCTCCTTTATTTCACATTTATCCAACAAAGTCTGAGTAGTAAGCAGCTGAGGTCATTGTTTCGAGTCTGGCTTCATACTTCGCCGTAAATATGTTTAAAACAGTCCGTCCACCTCTCATAGCTTCGCGTATCGAAATGAAATTGGTAAAAACTAATAAACAACAATAAACTGCATATAGTTTACAGACTAAGGCTGAGTAAAAACACTGCAAGATAGTTCCACTGATCAGTGTTCTTCCTCACGCAGATGCCCCACAAAAATTCCTGGAAGTCGAAAGTTCATTTTGTTATTCTTTCTCTCCATTGTCAAGTATTTTGTAATAGAAATACACAAGAGATAAGAAATAAAAAAGCCGTCTAGCATTCTGTCATGGCGCTTGTGTGTTTGAAAAATATGTTTTAGAAACGCCCCCAACTGTGTTCAACCAATCAGCGTTCGACATTACAACCCGCCCCCGATTAGGTTCTAGGAACCTTCCAAAAGTCACACCTAGCTGGCAGGAACTCTGAAAAGTTCCTGAAAAACTACATCTACCCTGGTAGTTTTTGGTAGAAACACAGGGGGAACTTGTAAATGGGAAAGTTTCTGTAAAAGTTACTTTGTTGGAAAAAGGCCTATTTATTTGTTTAATCAGTTGTCTTAACCCACACTTTGTAACATATGCCAGCCATGTTTTTATCATCCTTTCAGTTTTGACCCCGCTGCAAAGTGGTCATTTAACAAAATGCTGAACAATAATGATAATGATAATTGTGGAACGACTAATGCATGGTCATGTTATTGTCACAGAAAGTGTCCAAATGGAGACCTTTTCTTTTTCCTACTTAACAAAGTACTCGCTGACGTTGGTGCCGAATGGAAAAGAGTCGCTGTACAAAAACAAAAAGGTTTTCATACATATCGGTCCGATACAGGCAAAAACAAACATCTAAAATGCAGCGTTTGTTAATATGAACAAATATAAAATAATTATAGTTGCATTTTATACAAAGATACAACGTCTCCAAGGCAGAAGCATATTAGAAAGTATCCATAAACAAATGTGTCTGCATCATTGAACTTGCTGCATTCGTAAGCTTAACTTTATGAATTATTGTTGCCACTAATTATCAACCTAATTAAAGACAGCATGAGACTCCAATCCATTCCAGATGGTTAATGAATAGTTTAGTGTTTTTCCGACCGACTATTGTTCTTTGTTTGAGTAATTTCTCTTGATGAAGCATTGTCTAGCATTTCACTTTACAAAATAAAATTTTGTACGATTCATACTGATATTATATCAATATCGGTATCAGTCAATCCTCAAGGCGGCAATATTGATATTATATCAAAAGGAAAAAAGTTGTATCAGGACACAACTAACAATAAAGATAGTGGTCTACAAGTAAAAAAAAGAGGCAGGAAACAGCCGATAATACTGAAGCTAAGCTAAACTATAAAATCCACATTTATTGGCTTTTGGTTCACTTTACAAAGTCTTTTGGAAATCATCATTAAAGTAATTTTGTCATTCCCCTGCACTCAAACTTACAACCCAAACAAAAACTTTAAGAACAAGTGTTCAGACCTAACCTTCTTGCATAGAGGAGAAGGTAGAATAAGAAAAAGAACAAAACATTTATTTAGCCTTCTCCTGAATCAACGTAAGTCTCACTGAGGTGCGCTGTCACTACGCTGCTTAGTTATTACTGTCGCTTTCATGCGAGCAGATCCTTTAACATGCTGAAAATACCGTCTTTATCCTTAATAGTGGTTATGACAGTCGAGCGGTTGAAACCAAAAGTGTGGCCAATATTGGTGGGCACTGCTCCTCTCTTCAAGCTTTTTAAAATGCTAATTTTCACTTCCGTGGTGATAGTTTTTTGCCTAATCCTGCTAACAAAAGAAACAAATAACCAAACAACAATCAAAATTTAAAAATAAAATGTTGTCTTAATCATTTATGTTTGGTGAAGATAATAAACTAATAGCTTCATGTTCTAAGTTGTCAGTATGGACTGAAAATGTTATTTTTGTGTTTATCAGATTCTGAGGCCAACAAGCTCCGCCAAGAGACTCTGTCTGTACTACTTACCTCAAGCCTAGTCACCAACAACCCCACAGCCACAGCCAATCTGGAACCCGGCAACACCCAGTACATGCTTAGCCTTGCCAGGGTAGCCCTCAGTGCCAGTGTGGAGATCCCTGAGCTGTGGGGAAGGCATCAGCTTACAAATAAGCTCCTGGAGTGCTTGCTTAAATGCCCATTGTATGAAGTGAGGGAGTTGGCTCTGGACAGTGTCCTGAAGGGACTGAAAAAGGAAGAAGAACCGGAGAAGACACCTGCATGGCTAAATGAGACCACCCTGCCGAACCTGACATGCCTAGCTTTTCATGAAACACACCCCCAGTGTCTGGCCAAGGTGAGACCACAGTCACCACACACACAAAAACAAAACATCCTGGCATTACATTTGTTTTGGAGCCAGTCACTTTTGTAGATTTGTGTGTGTGGACGCACATTATCCACTACTCATTGCTGATTATGGATATCTATTGTAATCCTTGCAGCACTATTCATTATACAATGGACTGAACATTTTGATTTCCTGTTCGTAACAGTTTCACACTGAACCACAATTACTTTTAATATAAATTGATTTAATTTCCAAACCCACCCTACAGATGCTTGCGTAAGACATTAATCAGCCACATAGGAAATCATCCAGCGCACTGGCAGTGTGTTGACTCGTGAATTGTCTCTAACTTACGCACACTCTGCAGAGGTTTGCGAGGCGTCCACACTAACAGCTTTTGGAGGGGAAAAAATAGTCTCTTTCCTGTCCCAAGACAAGAGGTCGTATTTCAATGTGTTCGTAAACTTGCTAAGTGACTTCTGTTTGTTTGTCCGTTTTTGAACCAAACAGAAGAGTAAAAAGTTTGATATGGAGAATGTTATCCTTTGTGAGAGTGTAAGGTCTAAAGATACTGAAGATTCAATTATCAATTTTTTGACAATGCCAAACTCTGTTAACATCTCATTAATCATCATGATTGACATAGCGCATAGTGTTCCTAACAAAATAAAATAAGAGCTCAGAAGGAGAGTTGTAGATTTACAGAAATTGGTAAATTACTTTCTAAACTGCAAATTCCAGGATCATCGTTTCCAACAATTTCAAACATTATTTAGATCTTTCACGACTATGCCAAGGTCTGGAAGAAGACCCATACTGTTATTCTCAGATGAAAGAAAATTAGTTTTGATGTTCATGAACAAACCGGGAATTATCAAGGCTTAAGCCTACCATGAACTAGAAAACTGCTAAGAACTCCAGTGTCACATTCCACAGTGAAGCCCTACCTCAACCTTATACAACATTTGGGAGTTATGCTTCAACGCTCGGTCTTTGTGAGGAAACCAACCAATGAACTCTACCAATTCTGCTAAGACTAATGTTTAGATGTCCAGCCAGAATTATGCCAGAAATCTATTGATAGCTACAAAAAGCTTCTGGTTGAGTGGAAACTTGCTAATAAACACATCCATGTACTCACATTTTAGTGTGATTCCCCCTCTGCCTCCTGGCCTTCACTGGCCTGCGCTCACATTTAGTAATCAAGCCACAGCCTGTTTACTTATGTCCCGGCAGTTATATTCTGGTGTTCTACTGCAATTTCCCTGACATTGGGGATTATTTCTAGTTTTATTTTGAGTTATTCTAATTATTTCTCCAGTAAAAGGTGCCGACTGACATTAATTACTTGTGAGAGATGCAATCGCAACAATTAAATTGCACATCCTTATTACGCAGACAATTGTAGTCACTGGTGAGCGAGTGCGCTGTGTTTGTCTTTTGAATTATGTTACATGCAATTGTGCTCAGCCCTGGCTGAAATTTTTCATTCGTGCCAAAAGATGGGACGTCATGTTCTCACACTAGCTAAACGTGCCGTGTTTATTGGTGCGTTGCATTTACCTTGGAAGTCGGACGTCGAAGCTGGGAATGACGTCACAGCCAGTTACGAGGGCGGAAATTGAGCTGGCCACATTCATGAAAGCTATTCTTGCGCTTGCCTTAACTGAATGTAAAACAACTTCTGGAAGAGTATGCATTCTATGTATCCTTCTGCAACCTTCAAACATGGTGGATGGATAGGAAACACAAAGATGCAGCCCTTCGAGGCACCTGTGATTAAGGGCCAGTGTTGCCACACTTACCTTAAAAAACTAATCTGATTAATGACTACTGATTACTTCTTTAGAAAGTAACTTAGTTACTTTACTGATTAGTTGATTTTAACAGTAACTAAGTTAGATCACAAGTTACTTTAATAGTTACATTCAGCAATGCAGCTCCCGACATTACCCCCGCCGCCTCAACATAAAAATGACAAGCTGTTTTGCCAATAATCACTTTATTTAACACCAACAACTGCACATAAGACAAACATTTGTTTTATATTAAAAATAAATAATGACAGTCTTTCTTTACTGCACTTAAGATAAATACTTGTTTTACATATAAAAAAAAAATTGACAGTCTTTCTTTACTGCACATAAATACTTGTTTTATCTATAAAAAAAAATGAACGACAGTTTTCCTTTACTGCAGTTGACATCAATTCTTAGTTGTTTATAAAATAAAGACTGTCTTTTTTACCTGACCGTTAATACTGCAATGGCAAAACCTACAAATACAAATGTAACTAATAAATGATTTTTAACTTTTCTTATGAACATTGAACCTGTTGTTCACAACATCAGAACAGCGTGGTTTTACAAAACAAAACAGTGTATAACACCACATGTTAGCTCTAATTGTTCTATTGTTATAATCAAGTTATGAGTCTAACAGTGGCTTGGTGCGAGTAAACCAGTGGTTGTACCTCATTAACAAAAGCATCTCAAACCTCTTGTCAGAAAGTATATTCCTTCTCGGCGTGAGGACCAAACCTCCCAGACTGAAAAGCCGTTCCACAGGAGTACTTGATGGGGTTGGAGAGTTATACTTTATGAAAATGTTCTTAATTTTTGGAAACCGATGCAGCCTTGTTGCGCTCTAATGTGGATCTACTGATCCAGTGGAGCGTTACTCCCATGTAGCTGCGATTGTGCACAGTCCAAATATCTGACGTAGTTGACACAAATTCTACCTCATTCAGTGCGGATTTTAGGTTTCTCTCCATCTGTGCATACTCCATCTCCAGGTAAGACAAAAAGGATGTTCTGTGAGGCAAATCCGCGTTGATCGTAGCGGGAATCTTGTTTATTATGGCACGAAATGAGGGCGAGTCAACTGTGCTTAAGGGTAGCATTTCCTCGACAACATACTGCCCGAACAACTTCTTTAACTCCCCCCCCCCCCCCACTTAACGGTTTTGCACGAAAGTCCAGCTTCTGTTGTTTGGGTGGTGGGGGGCCTGCTGTATCAGTCACAGCTCTCTCCTTCGCACTACCTAGTGGGACTTTCACTGTTAGTTTGATTGCGCCGTGCCGTGACTCCAAATGTTTTTTCAAATTTAAAGTTGTGTTTTTAAAGGTGGATAATACTTTGTCTCTAGGACAGAGTGTACAGCGAACCTTTATATTGCTGTCTTTAACGGACAGAAACTCGAACTAATGATTGTATTTCCAACTTGAAAACACGCTTCTCTCTCTGCCCTCCATTGTTGTGTTTACTTTGGTGTCGCACACGTGTTATCCTCATGCTGAAAACGTGACTTGTCGCTTACGTGACGTCGCTTTCCAAGACCGCAAGAAGAAATAACATATCTTTTTACGAGGGAAAATTACACACACAAAAAAATAGTAACGCACAGTGACTTGGATTCAATAAACTTTAATCTGACTACTGGTTTGGAAATAGTAATGTGTTAGATTTGTCGTTAATGAAAAAAGACGTCATGTTAGACTAACTACCGGCATCAGTGTTAAGAGCTACATACATTATCTTTGATTGATTGATTGACGCTATTGCTTGCGATGTAGAATTGCTTTCTAAAATGTAATATAAATTGAGAAAAACTATTAGCAATATTTGCTGCTGCAAGACTTGGTGGAAGTATACCTTCTCTTGCCACTTTTGACTTACTGTATATAGTCATATGTTTAATTTGGAATAATCGCCCAATAAATGAGACAATGAAGATGCCAGGAGATCAGCTTTGCTTCAATCAATCAATCAAAGTTTATTTATATAGCCCTTAATCACAAGTGTCTCAAAGGGGGCTGCACAAGCCACAACGACCTCCTCTGCTCAGATCCCACATCAGGGCAAGAAAAAACTCAACCCAATTGGATACAATGAGAAACCTTGGAGGGGACTGCAGATGTCCCCGCCCCGGGCGACCGGTGCAATGGACGTCGAGTGGATCTAGTTAATAGTGTGAGAGTCCAGTCCATAGTGGGGCCAGCAGGGGATCATCTTGAGTGGAGACAGGTCAGCAGCGCAGAGACGTCCCCAACTGATGCACAGATGAGTGGTCCACCCCGGGTCCCGACTTTGAACAGCTAGTGGTTCATCTGTGGTCACCTAATAACCTCTCCACGCAGGAGAGGGGGCAGAGCAGCAAAGAGACGGCAGATCAACTGGTCTAAAAGGGGGGTCTATTTAAAGGCTAGCGTATACAAATTAGTTTTAAGATGGGACTTAAACGCTTCTACTGAGGTAGCATCTCTAACTGTTACCGGGAGGGTATTCGGGAGTACTGAAGCCCGAATAGAAAACGCTCTATAGCCCGCAGACTTTTTTTGGGCTCTGGGAATCACTAATAAGCCGGAGTTCTTAGAATGCAGATTTCTTGCAGGGACATATAGTACAATACAATCAGCAAGATAGGATGGAGCTAGACCGTTTAGTATTTTATACGTAATTAGTAAAACCTTAAAGTTGCATCTTAAGTGCACAGGAAGCCAGTGCAGGTGAGCCAGTATAGGTGTAATATTATCAAACTTTCTTGTTCCTGTCAAAAGTCTTCTGTCTGTGTTTTTTCACACACAGTACGCACAAATATACAAGGACACACACACACACATACGCACGCACACACATTTACACACAAAGTTTTAAACACATTGCATTCCCTCTCACGGGCCCACTTTACACCCACACAGTTCCTACAAAGTAGCCTAATATTTCTTTAAAAACTCTAATAACACATTCTTCATAGAGTAAATAATCAGTAAGATTTGCTGGAGAAACGTCAACCTATGTTCCCTGCAGGATTTGTTTTGTAATGGGCGTCTCAGGCAGTGAAAAACAACGTCTGTCTTCATGTAGATACAGAAAACAGTGTGTGGAAAATCACTAGAAAGCTTTAAGAAGTAGAAAATACTTGAGGTAGAATGGAAAGAATGTTAAGGTTCATAAACCTTATAAACCAAATGTAGAATATTTCTCTGTTCATGTGTTAAAAAGAGTACATGAGAGTGGGCTCATCGTTTAGGTGTGGATTGTGGTTGTGGTAAAAATACACTTGAGGAAACTACAAGCCATGCTGAGAGAGAAGACATAGAAGCAGGGCCGGTTTTGGGCAGGCATTTATGAGGGGGCAGTCAGAAATTTGAAGGGGTCATCATGTGTAACATGCTGCTCCAGCACTTTTTTATGTGCTAATTCAGTAGCAGCATTGCCTCCTTCGTTGAATTTGGTTGTTAGCTACAAGTATGGGCCTGAGTTAGTAAGATCCAAATACCACACACAAAACAGCGTAAGCAATCTATTAAATAGCGTGTACTATTAGTGGGCATGTTATGTGTGATTTACTAAGACTGTGTGTACAATTGTAAAGTGGTACAAACCGCCCTATTCAAATGAGGATTTTGCGTGTACTATACGAGGAATCACTACAGAGACACATTACATTTACATTCATGTTATCATGCACCTGTGGCGTTTGCTGTGTTTTCACACATGCAGGAGACATCTACCACTTTTTATGAGCATTTTAGAAGCAGTCAAGCCTTGCATCTACATTGACACCACTTTTTTTTTTATCGCTGAAGGTGCATGGGAGAGAAGCTGCACTTTCTCCGCTCAATAAGCAAAAATGCATGCTTCAAGAATTTTTTTTCATACAAGAAATAATTCAATGACATATATTGTATTTGGAAAAAATATGAAAGTCATTAAAAAAATACACCAAAGGACATCAAAACGCATCACTTGAATAATTTTTTTTTCAGCTCCTTAAGTCCTCTAGTAGCTATAACATTATGTTGCTGAATAGATGATATGTCTAAAATGTTTATTTCTGACCATCCAAAAATGTTGACACACGTATGACGGAGGATTCTCATTTGTCCTTTGTCTGTGTGTGCAGCACGAGCACTGATTTTGCAGTGTGGAACTGTCAGTCTGCACAGTCACTAATTAAAACGCAAAATAGTGCGTTTTTTTTTTTTTTCATCACTCATTTCTGTCATATTGTATGCTATTAAAAAAAACTGTGATTGGATATATTGTAAAAGCAGCTCCACACATTTACAAGGCAAAATTAAATATGATTGTATTTTTGTTTCTGACAAGCTTTTGTCCTATTTTTAATTCATCAACACTGGTTTACTGAGGGCTCAAGGGAGGGCTCTGTGTGCGCGCGGATTTGCGGCGCCTGACACAGGTGATGAACAGAAAAGAGGGAAGATTGATATAGTGTTGTAGCGTGTCCCTTTTTCTGCAGATTTCTCTGCTACTGCAGATAATTTTGTCAATTTGTCATTTATACATTTTGTGGGTATATTTAAATGTACTTTCTCAAATTCAAACATTTTGATTTGAGAGTGCGAGACATTTATTTGAGGGGGCTCTTGCCCCTACGTAGAGCCGGCCCCGCATAGAAGATATGATGGATTGCCCAGAGCCACTTCATTCATCCGTAGCCCTGTGTGTGTTTGTCTGGGACAACTGTGAAAGAGTCAATACTCTATCTCCTATGTTTTCTTCTGCCCTCATCTTATCTTCACCTTCTTTTCCTCAGGTCCTTCAGGTGTTGAGTGTGTTGCACTGCGGCGGTGAGCTCCACTGGATGGATGCTGTGCAGCATTTGTCTCAAGATAAGGTTCTGCTGCATTTTCTTACTCTCGCTCAGAGGGCTGCTCACAGGTCAGAGATCACACGTTCGCCACTTGTAGTAATCATACTAAACATTCACTTAGTATTGTCTAAGCTCTTTGTTGTGGTAGTCATATTGTCATATTTTAATGTTTTATTTTAACTATTATTTTTTTTCAGGGTGGATTGATTATACAAATTACATCTTTAACGTTTTTTAAAAACAAGAATTTGGTGGAATTCATATTGGATTTTCTACATGGTGCGCCAAACGAAAAGTTCGTATAGTGAAGCAGATTGTCATATAGGAATCAACGTAAACATGAATAATTGATTCTGGCTTCGACAAAAGTCCCTATTTTAGTATCTATCCATCAAAGTAACATAACAAGGGGGTAAAAGCTCATCAAACTCTTTTTTTATTCAAACAACACAACATTACCGCAAGCTTAAATGTCAACCCTGAGCCAGCACACGCACACACAAACCTTGTTCGTGCACTCCAAAACCAAAAAAAGGAAAATCAATTTTACCTTGTGTCTGGGAGTATTTGTGGCATTGTTTAACACTGTGGGAGTTTCGGAGTGATAAACGAGCAGTGGCTTCACGTAAACTAGCAGTGTGAGGTTATCCTTCATCAGCTTGTGTCCAGGTAGTGCCTTCTCCTTCACTAAAATAAAGGTCCGCTGTGGCATCTTTTTCAGTCTAATCACAATTGTAGACTTGCTGCGGAACAAATCCCTCTTCGCTGATAAAATCCCAATGCCGAAAGCCGGAGTCTAACTACGTATCTAAAATGCTAGCTCAGTGGTTGTCTAGCAACCTGAAGCTATAAGGCAAAACGTTGAGAGTTTAGACACATTTATAGTGTTTCTGATCACACAAAGGGATCTTTAAGACTGGCTGACACAGCTCTGACCTGCGCAATTGTGGAAATAAACTCGTCAGAAGTGCCGCTAGCCTCGAAGCTCTTCAAAATGGCTGCACCAGTGTGTACAGGATGTTAACAGGATGTGACGTACGGGGCCATGCCTCTTCAATATGGCCGTGCCCGTGTGTAGAGGTAGTGATGTCATCAAAATAGATTTCCTTTCATTTACAATATAGTCAATAGTAGAACATAATTCAACAAAAGCAACGACTATTGTCTCTTACTTACTAAGTTTGTAAACAATAACAAAAACAACAAAACTACAGTATTTTAATATAATAAAACATATTATCTAATCACTTTAGTATTGACCATTAACTGATACTACTGATATCATTACTATTGATATTTGTATCGATCCAACAACACTTGTTTACATAGAAGAGCTGTAGCTAAGGGGTTAGCCTGGCTTATCGCATCTTCCTGCGCTGTGTCATGTAGCATGTTTAGCTATTCATTGCCCTCTAATCATCCAGTGACTTTTAAGTAAGTACTTTTAAGAAACATAGTTTATTTTCTGCCATTCCAAAACCAGCTACGTCTTCAGCCCAATGGTGTCTTCTCTTCAGCCAGGTATTCCACCATCCGCTTAGTGCAGTGCCAGGGTGCTACCCAGAACATTGTGCTACCACCACAATGCTTAACAGTTGCTACACTGTTCTAAGACTTGATCCCTCAACTTAACACCTCCAAACATATGTATGTCTAATCCAAATTATACTAATATATCACTAATCCACAGCTGGACAGTTTAAATTTAAGGAAAATACTCCCAAGATCACATCAAAACTAGTTTTGAAATGGATAAACAGGCCAGCTTCTGTAATGGCCTTCCCAAACCCTGACCTCAACATTATTGAACAGTTGTGGATTTTGCTTAAAAGTCTGCTCTGTTGCATAGGCAAGGGCAAGGCACGTTTATTTAGGTTGGTTGGTTGAAGTTTATTTCGAACATGATAGCAGTTTCAACATGATAAATCACGTTTTCCATTTCTCTTTACATTACAACATGCTCGAAAAGGAGTAGGAAGAAGCAGAGCTTATATAATCCTACCCCTTTCCCACTTCATTGCAGTTTCTTACACATACGTATTTGTTCACTTTCTGTTTTCAATTTGTAGCACAGTTATATAATTTTTTTCCCCAAATACAACAGTTCTCTTCATAAACAGTTAAGTCAGTTACGATTCACATCAAGAGATGAATCATATTTTATTTTCAATAATTATCATTGTTCCTCTTCCTTATACCTTGAAAACACTTTATGTTTGAACAACCTCTTAAACTGTTCTTTGCTTAATCCATTCCTTAGTCTAACTCCACATACTGATATACTAAAGGTTTTAAATTACATTTTTTTCTGATGTTTTATTTCTCCTCTTTTGAGAAGAATCCCCGTACATCTTGGGTAGCAGATTATAGTTTGTTTTGTATATAATTTTAGCTGTTTGCAAATACACTATATTGTTCAATTTCAATGTTTTTGATTTAATAGATAAAGGGTTTGTATTTTCTCTATAGCCAACATTACGTATTATTATAACTGATCTTTTTTGTAACATGGTTAGTAAATGAAGTGTACTTTTGTAATAATTTTCCCATATATCTGCACAATAACTCAGATATGGTAACACTAGCGAGCAGTGGAGAATGTGAAGGGATTTTTGTTCTAGAACTTGTTTTGCTTTATTCATTATAGAAATATTTCTTGCCACCTTATACTGTATATTTTTACATGAGATTTCCAGTTCATTTGATGGTCTATTATAACACCCAAAAATTTGATTTCTGTTACTCTTTCAATGTCTATTCCGTCCATTTGTGTTTGTGTCTGACTTTCTATTCTACTGTTACCGAATAACATAGAGCACAATTCGTACACAAGGCAATTCCGAAGTGCTTTACAGTAAATTACAAGGCAAAAATATTTCAATCAATCAATCAATCAATGTTTATTTATATAGCCCTAAATCACAAGTGATTTAAAAAAGAATCATAAAAATAGTCATAATACAAATCAAAATCATAAAATAAAATCGAACAGTGAGGATAAAACATTGTCAGTTCAGTTTTCACATGCACAATTAAAGTGTGTATTTAGCCTGGATTTGAACATTGTTAATGTTGAGACCTGTCTCACATCTTCTGCAAGACTATTCCAGATTTTAGGAACATACAATTAAAAATGTAAATATTAATACCCAACGAGAAGCTTATTGATGGATCCATAAAGGCTTTTATTGAGCTTGCCAAGGACATTTTCTTAGTGTGGGTGTATGTATTGTAGTGTATATATTTGAACCTGTATGCATAATTTTGACCATGTGTAAATTTTACAAAATCTTAAATAAATGCAAACTTACACACCAAATTGTTGTTTTAAAACTAATTGAAGATGGACATAGACATGCCCTGTACGATAACTATATAAATAACAATACCACAGGGAGTTCTTTCATAGTTCTTTTTATTGATTTCACATTCACATTAACAACAAATTCAAACCCTCTTCATCCCCTACCCCTGCTGTCACTCAAAACAAAAACAATAAACAAAAGTAAGAGTACAAAAGTATCCAGAGTAAAAAAATAAAAATAAATAAATAAATAAAGTTCAATACAAGGCACTTGAGACAAAGTAATTGAAAACTGAAACACACTGTAGAAGCAGCATGACAAGGCCTGAAACGTCGGCAGTCATATTAAGGTACATATCTAGGGCTCTTCTTGCACTTGTGTAGAGGATTGGTCAAAAAAAGTCAAAAAAGGTCTCCACACTTTAAAAAACGTATTTTCAGAGCCCCGTAATGTATATCTTATTTTCTCTAGCTTTAGGTTTGCTAACATGTCCCTTATCCAGTGGGAGACTGAGGGTGGGACAGCCTCCTTCCACTTCAACAATATCAGGCGGCGTGCGAGGAGGGTGGTAAAGGCAACTATTTTGTGACCCCCTACAGGTAGTTCCATCCCTACAGGAATGATTCCAAATACTGAAATTAAAGGGTTTGGATCGATTTGAATACCACAGGGAGTTCTACAGTAAATGTCTGCATCTAGTTATCTGCATGGGTAAATCTGTTTGAAACTAAAAAGTACACAGGATCCTACTCATTTAATTTTTAGCCATTAGTGTTATGTGTCATTTTAAACTTGTACTATTTGGTCCCTTTTATGATGTAGTTTTTGTATGGTGACATCAGTTGTCGTGATGTCCCCTGAAAGTGCACTTGTTTGCCGGTGTACTGTAGCCTGATATTTTGTCCAGACAATTATTAACGTCATCAGCAAAGGACCGTTTCATGTTGGGTTCAGTAGGGCGGTTTTGTTCACTATTCTATTATATATTGCAACCTCTCTGCTTCAAGAGAATACGAGAAGAGAGCAATGTCACATGGTTGGCCATGCTGCTTTTTGGTTCACTTAAAAGCCAAAGCAAACTGTAGGTGTGACAGCAAGTAAAATAAAGGATAGATTACACATTCAAAGTTGAGTGATTGAAGAAACTTAATCATGAACTCTTGTGTTGGTTTGTACAACACGGTCACTAGAACAGCCTTAGTGCACAAAGTACAATGAACACAGACAATGAATTCCCTGTACTGTGAAATACTGATTTGTTGACAAGTAGTTGTTTCAGATGTGTCCTACTAGTTCCTGTACATTCTACTCTCCACTAAAAAAGCAAACAGTCATTAGCAGCGTTTACTGAACTTCAGCTCATCGCCAAAACCACAACATAGACAAATTATTTCAACACGTGTGCCTGCTTGTTAGTCTGTTTAAAATCTTACAGCATGGCAACATTTTGGAAATACATTTTAGGAAGTGCTGGTCTGATTTGATTACTTACATTTTTGGCCCAAACGTCTAAACTGCACGATACACCCTCTTTGGGAGTTTGATTGCATGAAACCATTAAACATAAAGTTACTTTCTTATCTTCATTTAGCCAACAAAAAAGTTAAATGTATATATTTTACACCTGTTTCTCTTATTTGGAAACATTTTTGTCGAAAACAGCGTCTCGGCTTTTCCAGGCAATGGTTGATCTATGATGGATTTGAAAGAGGCCAGACAAAATGCTACTCTGCTCCCCTACACACTCCTCCCTATTTGCTGTGGAGTAAGACTGACTGACAGTCCTTTATTCAAAGCCAGAGTCCATAGCGAAGGTACTGTAAATTGAGGTTCCCTAGCTATGTCGGAACTGTGCCGGAAAGCATACCACACTTTTTCCACTAGCGTTTTATCTTTTTGGTGTGTCTTTCGCCACAGGGAGCCAGTCGCATGTCTGACTTGGTTTAGTTTAGTAGTTTTTTACCCCATGCCCTTCCTGATGCAACCCTCAGGCTTGGGACTCGCACAGGACATATCCAACGGTTGGGTATTGGGGCTTTGGATAGGAATCAAACCATTCACCACAAGGCCTTGTATTTGTAATCAATTGTTGTTCTAAATGAAAACAAACGTCATAGTTTTGCAGTGACCATATTTTTCGGAGTATAAGTCGCTCCGGAGTATAAGTCGCACCGGCCGAAAATGCATAATAAAGAAGGAAAAAAACATATATAAGTCACACTGGAGTATAAGTCGCATTTTTTGGGGAAATTTATTTGATAAAACCCAACACCAAGAATAGACATTTGAAAGGCAGTTTAAAATAAATAAAGAATAGTGAACAACAGGCTGAATAAGTGTACGTCATATGACGCATAAATAACCAACTGAGAACGTGCCTGGTATGTTAACGTAACATATTATGGTAAGAGTCATTCAAATAACTATAACATATAGAACATGCTATACGTTTACCAAACAATCTGTCACTCCTAATCGCTAAATCCCATGAAATCTTATACGTCTAGTCTCTTACGTGAATGAGCTAAATAATATTATTTGATATTTTACGGTAATGTGTTAATCATTTCACACATAAGTCGCTCCTGAGTATAAGTCGCACCACCGGCCAATCTATGAAAAAAACTGCGACTTATAGTCCGAAAAATACGGTAGTATAATATGGTAGCTGAAAGTTTTGTTGAAAAAAACACGGTCATAACATTATTGCTCTCTCTGAGGGTTCTCAGCTGTCAACATTAAATTTTCTGCACGGCAATGAGTCAGTTGGGCTCTTCTTACAAGCGGATGTAGCATGTGATATTCTAGTATGATGTGTATGTGTGCACACTGTGAGCTCTTTGACATCCATTGACAGACACACACCTCCTTGACAAGCCACTGCTGCACTTTTCTCACCATTTTAAGAAAGTACAGGCTTGAATACAGATCAGATTACAAAGGGTATTAGACCTATAAAGCCTTTTTTTGACCGCAATCTTAGATCCTATTTCTCTTCTCGTGGCTTCAAGGTTATGATTAGAGAGGCAAGGACGGATGAGATTGGGTTGCTGTGTTGCCCTCATCTTACATGCGATTGAATACGAGTCAGGCTTTTGTGCTTCATGGTGGTGAGTACCAGCACACTTCTTTTGTGGAAAGTAAGCCAATCAATGCTATTTGTGTTTGCAAAGTTGATGTCATCCGAGGCACTAACAGCTTCCATTCAAACGCCCTAAATCACATTATTTAAAATTTATAAAAGTTTGAATAAATGTTACTTTAAAATAAAGTTTTAGTTTTAGTTTAAAACCTGCCCTGAGATCGGTAGATTGTGAGTTCAAACCCCGGCCAAGTCATACCAAAAACTATAAAAATGGGACCATTACCTCCCTGCTTGGCACTCAGCATCAAGGGTTGGAATTGAGGGTTAAATCACCAAAATGATTCCCGGGCGCGGCCACCGCTGCCGCTCACTGCTCCCCTCACCTCCCAGGGGGTGAACAGGGGATGGGTCAAATGCAGAGGTTAATTTCACCACACCTAGTGTGTGTGTGACTATCATTGGTACTGATGATTTACTCACTCTGTTGTCCCAGTACTCACTCACTAGGGAGGGTAATTTACAATGGAATGAAAAACTTTATTACCAAGATATTAGGTCCATGTAAAATCACATCAACTGACTGTGAAACCTTTTTTTGTGTTTCAGTGTGGAGCTTTATTGTGCAGCCATGACACTGTTATCCCAACTGGTAGTCCAAACGATGAACTCTGACCAAAAGGTAAGCATTTAAAAGGGATTGATAACTGACTTATGATATTGCATTAACAACGAACAATATTTTATGCTGGTTTCAGACCTGCCAACATTTTTTATTTTTTTATGCTCTGCATGCATTTGAACTGATAATTAATTACCAGGTGTAGATTGTGTTTAATTTCGCCAGTTTAAATTTTTCGTCTTCAGTTTCTGAAACCTGGATTATTGAAGTGAATTATATTTAAGCGCTCTAGTGACTCAGAGCGCTTAAATAGTGAAACCCATTATCTAAGTTAATTTAAAACCCGTGTGGGTGGCACTGGGAGCAAGTGGGTAAAGACGCGGGGATCGAACCTGGAACCCTCAAGTTGCTGGCACGGCCGCTCTACCAACCGCCCCCAGATTATGTTCCGTGTGGTTGCACCAATGTATACTTCAGCAGCTCACTCCTTCCCCTATAAACCTTGCGTAGCATGACGAGCACTCCCTAAATAATCTGATCTTTGTTATTTAATGTTATTTAATAAATCAAAGAAACACACTCACAAGGGAGTGGGAAAACAGAGCAAAAGAAGATGAATATGCTAAAATAAATGCACAAGTTTGGATATTCTTTTGATGATAATTAGGCTTAGCAATAGGCAAAGCATGGCAGTACGTGGCTCGGCTGGTAGAGCGGCCGTGCCAGCAACTTCCAACTTCCTTCCAGGTTTGATCTCTGCTTCTGCCATCCAAGTCACTGCCATTGTGTCTTTGGGCAAGACACTTATACATTTTAGGGATCAAGAGAGCAGAGGGGAAGTTGGGTGTGTGGGACTCAAACTATTTCTTCAAGGTTGGCAGTTCTGGGTTCCATATATTAAAAAAACAAGATAATCTAATTGTCACAGAAGAATGTAAGACATTTTGAGAAATTGCTCAATGAGAAGACTGAATCATTGCAAGTTTATGTTGTACGTAGTGCTATCAAATGTTTTCATTTTAAAAACAGATTAATCACATTTTTCAATTTTGATTATGATTAATTACATTTACTTTGGTAAAAAAAAAAAAAAAGATTTTTGACACAAATGCAATTTTATTGTCAGAATTTCAAACACTAACATTCAAAAACCATGTTTTTCCTAAATGCACATCATTTATTTGTTTAAAACTTATTAAGAGTTGTGTCTAAAGTCCCATCTGGGTGTATTTTAAACAAAATTTCCCAAGAAGCACATCAGTCTGGAGTGTCCTCACTCATTTTTGCACTGGTGCATGCAATGACCTCATCACTGGCCGTATAACAACCCGCGCCACCTTTCAATCAATCAATGTCAATCAATGTTTATTTATATAGCCCTAAATCACAAGTGTCTCAAAGGGCTGTACAAGCCACAACGACATCCTCGGTACAGAGCCCACATACGGGCAAGGAAAAACTCACCCCAGTGGGACGTCGGTGAATGACTATGAGAAACCTTGGAGAGGACCGCATATGTGGGTAACCCCCCCCCTCTAGGGGAGACCGAAAGCAATGGATGTCGAGTGGGTCTGACATAACATTGTGAAAGTCCAGTCCACAGTGGATCCAACACATCAGCGGGAGTCCAGTCCACAGCGGGGCCAACAGGAAACCATCCCGAGCGGAGACGGGTCAGCAGCGCAGAGATGTCCCCAACCGATGCACAGGCTAGTGGTCCACCCGGGGTCCCGGCTCTGGACAGCCAGCACTTCATCCATGGCCACCGGACCTATGCAACTCCCCCTCGCAAGGGACAGGGGAGAAGAGGAGAGAAGAAAAGAAACGGCAGATCAACTGGTCTAAAAAAAGGGGGGGTCTATTTAAAGGCTAGATTATACAAATGAGTTTTAAGATGGGACTTAAATGCTTCTACTGAGGTAGCATCTCTAACTGTTACCGGGAGGGCATTCCAGAGTACTGGAGCCCGAATAGAAAACGCTCTATAGCCCGCAGACTTTTTTTTGGCTCTGGGAATCACTAATAAGCCGGAGTTCTTTGAACGCAGATTTCTTGTCGGGACATATGGTACAATACAATCGGCGAGATAGGCTGGAGCTAAACCGTGTAATATTTTATACGTAAGTAGTAAAACCTTAAAGTCGCATCTTAAGTGCACAGGAAGCCAGTGCAAGTGAGCCAGTATAGGCGTAATATGATCAAACTTTCTTGTTTTTGTCAAAAGCCTTGCAGCCGCATTTTGTACCAACTGTAATCTTTTAATGCTAGACATAGGGAGGCCCGAAAATAATACGTTACAGTAATCGAGACGAGACGTAACGAACGCATGAATAATGATCTCAGCGTCGCTAGTGGACAAGATGGAACGAATTTTAGCGATATTACGGAGATGAAAGAAGGCCGTTTTAGTAACACTCTTAATGTGTGACTCAAACGAGAGAGTTGGGTCGAAGATAATACCCAGATTCTTTACCGAGTCTCCTTGTTTAATTGTTTGGTTGTCAAATGTTAAGGTGGTATTATTAAATAGATGTTGGTGTCTAGCAGGACCGATAATCAGCATTTCCGTTTTCTTAGCGTTGAGTTGCAAAAAGTTAGCGGACATCCATTGTTTAATTTCATTAAGACACGCCTCCAGCTGACTACAGTCCGGCGTGTTGGTCAGCTTTAGGGGCATGTAGAGTTGAGTGTCATCAGCATAACAGTGAAAGCTAACACCGTACTTGCGTATGATGTCACCCAGCGGCAGCATGTAAATACTAAAGAGTGCAGGGCCAAGAACCGAACCCTGGGGAACTCCGCACGTTACCTTGACATAGTCCGAGGTCACATTGTTATGGGAGACGCACTGCATCCTGTCAGTAAGATAAGAGTTAAACCAAGACAAGGCTAAGTCTGACATACCAATACGTGTTTTGATACGCTCTAATAAAATATTATGATCGACGGTATCGAAAGCGGCGCTAAGATCAAGAAGCAGCAACATAGATGACGCATCAGAATCCATCGTTAGCAATAGATCATTAGTCATTTTTGCGAGGGCTGTCTCCGTAGAGTGATTTGCCCTGAAACCGGATTGAAAAGGTTCACAGAGATTGTTAGTCACTAAGTGTTCATTTAGCTGCTGTGCAACAGTTTTTTCGAGAATTTTGGAAATAAACGGAAGGTGGGAGACCGGTCGGTAGTTTACCATGAGGTCAGGATCGAGGTTAGGTCTTTTGAGCAGAGGATGAATAACCGCTTTTTTGAATGCTAGGGGAACAGTGCCGGAGGAAAGTGATAAGTTTATAATATTTAACACTGATGGACCTAATAATACAAACAGTTCCTTGATAAGTTTCCCAGGAAGTGGGTCAAGTAAACATGTTGTTTGTTTTATCCCACTTACACGCTGTAATAATTCCTCTAATGTTATTTCATCAAAAATAGAGAGACTATTTTGGAGGGCAGTGTCCGTCGTATATACAGTCGTATTTGTGTTAATAGAGCCCAGTTGTAGCTGGGATGCGTTGTCTTTAATCTCCTTTCTAATGAGTTCAATTTTCTTATTAAAGAAATTCATAAAATCATCTGCCGAGTGGGTGGAGCTACTGGGAGGAGTCCCTTGTTGGGTTAGCGATGCTACTGTACTAAACAGAAATTTAGGATCGTTTTTGTTGAGGCGGATGAGATTTGAGTAGTATTTAGCTTTAGCTAAGGTAAGCATGCGTTTATAAGTTATTAAACTATCACTCCATGCTTGATGGAAAACCTCAAGTTTAGTCGCGCGCCATTTGCGTTCCAGTTTTCTACATGATAATTTATGAGCTCTAATTTCTTCTGTAAACCATGGGGTGCGCCTTTTAGGGGCCCTTTTTTGCTTTAGCGGTGCTATACTATCAATAATTTTGCGCAAGGCATCGTCAAAGTTGTTAGTGAGTTTATCAATAGAGCCGACATAATTTGGGAATGGTGCTATTACCAAAGGCAGTAGGTCAGCAAGAGTCATCGTTGTGGCAGCATTAATGTTGCGGCCGCTATAGCAGTTATTATTATTATTAGCTTGTTGACAAAGAGTCAAAACTTCAAATTTTATAAGGTAATGATCGGACATTACTTTAGTATATGGAAGTATCATAACTTTGGAGGTGGTGACACCCCTGACAAGCACTAGATCTATTGTATTACCGTTGCGATGCGTGGGTTCATGTATTATTTGTGTAAGACCACAGCTATCAATTATGGTTTGGAGCGCCACGCACTGAGGGTCCGATGGGGTATTCATATGGATATTAAAGTCCCCCATTATGATTATATTGTCGGCGTGCGTCACTAGATCAGCAACGAACTCTGAGAATTCACTGATAAAGTCCGAATAGGGCCCAGGGGGGCGGTAGATAACAGCCAGGTCGAGAGGTAGCGGTGTGACAGACCTCATAGTAAGCACCTCAAACGATTTATATTTATTATTTAGGTTAGGGGTAAGGTTGAAATTTTCATTGTATATTAGTGCGACACCCCCTCCCCTTTTAAGAGGGCGGGCAACATGCGCATTCGTATAGTTAGGAGGAGATGCCTCATTGAGCGCAAAAAATTCGTCCGGTTTGAGCCAGGTTTCGCTAAGACCAATGACGTTAAGATTGTTGTCTCTAATGACCTCATTAACCAATAACGCCTTGGGAGACAATGATCTTATGTTTAAAAAGCCCATATTATAGGTATTGGGCTGTTTTGATGAGTTTTTGTTAAGATTATCCGTAGTGGCAATATTAACAATGTTGCGTTTATTATGCGTAGTGCACTTTAAATAGTTTCGACCATATCTAGGAATTGATATGACGGGAATTTTCCGATTGTTTGCTTGGTGCTGCAATAGACTGGACATATCATAATTTGCCACCTCAGTAGAATGCATGTCCACCTCTGACACAGACACAACAGAAAAAACATTATGTGAATTGTGTATTATTCTAAGAGAATTGCTATGCGTACATGGATTATCCAGCCTGGCGCTGGCTAGTTCTAGCTTAACTGACTCCTCACCCGGACTAACAGACATTGTAATTGCCTGTGACCGGGCTTGCTCTAGTGTAGTCAGTCAAGTGAGACTTAAATAGTAGTCTATGTTTCTAGACAGGATGATGGCGCCTTCCTGGTTAGGGTGAAGGCCGTCTCTCATCAGCAAGCCTGGTTTGCCCCAGAAAGAGGGCCAGTTATCAATAAACGTTAGTCCCTGCTGCCTACAGTAGCTAGCCAAACCACTTGTTAAGCGAGACTAATCTGCTATATCTCTCATCATTGCCTCTCGCAGGCAGGGGGCCAGAGACAATTACTCGATGCCTGGACATCTTTCTGGCGAGATCACAGGTCCTGGCTATGTTTCTCTTTGTAATCTCTGACTGTCTCATTCTAGTGTCATTGGAGCCAACGTGTACAACTATATTCGCATAATTAGTGGTGCGATTAGCCTGTCGTACGTGTTTACTAGGCCTGTTGCGAGTTAGCTCCCTAAGATTAGCTTCAATGTCAGGTGCTCTGGCCCCGGGGATACACTTTATTGTGGCTGGTTTGCTAAGCTTTATGTTTCGGGTGATGGAGTCCCCTATAACTAAGGTGTGGTGCCCGGTAGACTGGGGTGTAGGACTAGCTAAAGAGCTAAATCTATTATGCGTCTCAACCGGTACACCGTAGCTTGTAGGCCGCTTAGGACTGCTACAAGCTGGGCTAGTTAGCTCGCTACAGCTAACGCTAGCAGATGTGTCCGCAACATCTAAAGTTACGACATTACTCTGCTCTAACTGGCGGACACGGCCCTCTAGCAGAGCCAACCTCTCCGTGAGTATGGTGCAAGACGCGCAGGAAGCCATTACTCACAGTGTTTTCTGTCACCGAGTGAAGTTCCTGCTGTCCTCAGGGAAGTGGTCGCGGTCTGTAGGAGTAGCTTCTTACTGACCGGCGCTGCCTTTCTCCGCGCTAGCTTAGCAGCTAGCTAGCTTTGACTTTCTTTCCTAAGCTTTCTTTCGCGTGAATGAAGATCTGCTTTTCATGTTTGTCCAATATTTGGGCTAATGAGAGGATTTTTACCGGAAACAATGACACTTTCACAATAAAAGTATGACTTCCTGACTCACCTTTCACATAACCATCCTCAGTTGGAGCAGGTGTGGTAAAATTAAATTGCGTGATTAATCTGCATTTATATATGATTATTGTGATACTTTTTTGTGATTAATCACATGTTAACACATTAACTTTGACAGCCCTAATTTTACATGAAATAATTTGTTTATAATAGTAGCAATTGTATTTAATCATTATGTTCCTTCAGTGCAATTATAGACTGACAAGTGTTTTGTAGTTAAATTTGAGTAATGTACTTTTACAGATAATACCTATCGTAAATTCCAGACGATAAGCTGCTACTTTTTCCCTACGTTTTGAACCCTGCAAAACAGTGCGGCTAATTTATGGATTTTTCTTCCCTGATGACCACAAAGAAAATATTTTTCATTAAACACATGCAAAGACACTTAAATGGTGTGTTGTCGTGTGTGCTATGGCGACATCTTTTGGACACGTTTGCTCACTGCAGGTGCTGCTGGGTTAATGTGAATTCCTGCTGTTTAAAGGTTTGACCGAAAGTAGAAATGCGGTTTCGGTCTTCCAATCGTTCATAGCGTTTCTACTCGTATGAATTCTTCATCCATCACTCCAAGCAACATTTGTAAGTTTTACAATATAACTGAAACAATTCTTACTTACTAAACCATCCCATGTGTGGTCTCTTTAAGAGTAGCATTAGCTAATATGCTAACAAGTTTTTGAGTTGCTGTGTTAGTATTACTACCTCACATTAGCATTCTGTTTGTATTGTTCCAGTTTTACAAATTCCTCAGTAAATTTACCAACATGTCACCGTGGCGCTATTGAGTCTGTTGAGCTGATTGGAGAGCTAGCTTCTGCAGCTAGTGGGTCCATGACGATGTCTGTTTTGTTTGATTAGCCGTTTTACTGCCGTTTGGTAACAATTAAGGTATGTGAATAAACATTTACAAAATCTTTCTGTGTAAATAACTAATTTTACAAGGTATATATAGTCCGGTGCGGCTAATATATGGGAAAAAATTAATTTTCTAAAATTTTGTGGGTGCGGCTTATATACCGGTGCAATCTATAGTCCGGAAAATACGGTATATAAGCATTGTAATTATTTTGCTCAGTAGCAGTATACATTGATTTCAAATCCAACTACAACCATTACATAAAATAATGATTGTTTACACAAAGAACAGACTGAGAAACCATGCCTGAGTGCAAGTCATATTGTTGATTTTCCATGGCTTTTGATTTCCTTCTCAACCTATCATTTAGGGTGAAAGTACAGTAACTTGCTTATCTCAGTGGGAGGCGCTGGTGTGCTCGTGCTGCAGCGAGGAGCAGCCAGTGGAAGTGAAGCTGATGGCCGCCCAAGTGTTGGTCAACTCAACAGGCTCATTAATTACCAACTCTGAGCTGCCGCTCGGTGAGTCCACAAAGATGCGCTAACTGGTGGACATATGTTTGAAATGATTACTGAAAAGAGTGTCAAATGCGAAATGGTTTTGTGTTCAGGTCTTGTCAGCACACTCTCTTTGTGGAGGACTTTGTTCACACTGTTACAAGATGAAGACCAAGAAGTTCGAGGTTCTGCATCTGACTTCATTGCTAATGCACCAGCTCATCTTATTAGTGCAGGTACACACTCATTGCTAAACCAACACAAACACGAGTTAGATGTACATAGGTTTGTTTTCTAACATTTAAGTTACTTGTGGTAAACCCTAATCACCCTTCATCTACATGTGTTGTCTACAAGGTTGTTCTAGATAGTTTGCTGTTGCTTTACCTTATATGTAATTTTTCCATCTAATTGTTTCCTTTACTTGACTACTCTGACTTCTTTTAACTCTTATAAAGTTCAACATAACCCCAATTTCAAACTTGGACTCCAATTAAACTTTTGCTGCCGATGTGTTATATATAACCAAGGCCTGACCATGAAACTACTAAATTAAGTAATTTGAACACCATTATTGAAGCACATTACAATACTTCACTCCACATTACTTCAGTAACATTGCAGGCATTACATACACTGCCGTTCAAAAGTTTGGAGTCACATTGAAATGTCCTTATTTTTGAAGGAAAAGCACTGTACTTTTCAATGAAGATAACTTTAAACTAGTCTTAACTTTAAAGAAATACACTCTATACATTGCTAATGTGGTAAATGACTATTCTAGCTGCAAATGTCTGGTTTTTGGTGCAATATCTACATAGGTGTATAGAGGCCCATTTCCAGCAACTATCACTCCAGTGTTCTAATGGTACAATGTGTTTGCTCATTGGCTCAGAAGGCTAATTGATGATTAGAAAACCCTTGTGCAATCATGTTTACACATCTGAAAACAGTTTAGCTCGTTACAGAAGCTACAAAACTGACCTTCCTTTGAGCAGATTGAGTTTCTGGAGCATCACATTTGTGGGATCAATTAAACGCTCAATATGGCCAGAAAAAGAGAACTTTCATCTGAAACTCGACAGTCTATTCTTGTTCTTAGAAATGAAGGCTATTCCACAAAATTGTTTGGGTGATCCCAAACTTTTGAACGGTAGTGTATGTAACAGTAACATATGTATAACATATATAGATTAATTAATTGTGATACATATTTATTTGGATGCATTATCTTATAACCGTTCCAGTGTTTTACACAATAATTTGCATAATTAGCCATGACATATTAGGAAAAAGTGACATGAAAAGCAACAAAAAAAGTTTAGCTCTACAAATGGTCTTTCTTCTTTTGCTTCTTTCTGTGTGTTTTTAAAGTCACAAGCAAGACAGGGTTGTCTGAGCTTTGACAGCTGCCGAATCTTAAGTGCCCCCTTAGAAACAACCACAGTGTGACTTCCTGTCCTTACGATGCTGACTTCCTATATTTTCCAAGATTTCCTGTTGAAGCCACCCTTATTGTGTCTGGTGCCATCGATAGTATCAAAGAACACAACACCATAACCTAGCTTAAGCAGGTCATAAGGAAGACAAAACTTCTCTCTCTAATCTGGGAGGTTTATAGAGATAGCAAGTTTTAATTCACTTGAATAAATAGGTTAAATTTGCCCTTTAAATGTAAGTGAAAATGATTCATATTTCGTTTGTGAGTTATGTGTGTGTTTGTGTGCTTAAGGCCAGACGGAGTGAGATAAGCTGTCAGCTAAAAATCAGATAGAGGCTCAGTAACAAGACATGGTTTCTGTAAGGAGGAAGAGAGCACAATGCTTATAATTGCAGACTGATTTGACTGAGATAGTTTCTCTTTGTCTTTTATATTTAGTTGCTGTGTTTGTGTTTTATCATTCGATCTAAATTTATGCGGCTTTAGTTTGAATTTCCTCGAAGCTCTTATATGATCTTGGACCTTTTGAATCAGATTTTAGACATGTGATACAAACAAAAGGAATGAAACACGGTAAAGTGGTCATCTTAAATGAATGTGTAACCAGGCCAGGAAACTCACATTCCTGAAGTAAATGAGAAAGCACCCAAAAACCCAAAAGAAATCACATTGTAGTGACTGTAAAATGAAAACCCACAGAAACCTTGAATTGGAAAAATGTGTTGTCTGTCCACTTTTGAAGCCCAAACTTCTCTGATGTTCTGAAATTAGATGCACACCAGTGAGTTGGATTTTTTTCTAAAACTAGGTAATTCCAAACAACAGTCCCAGAGATTGTAAAACTGTACTTTCTGTGGTCACCGGAACAACATTTATAACTAGAAAAGCACTAGGAGAGAGCAGACCTCTGCCAGGCCACATCTTCCAATAGTAAGGAGTCCTTTTAAAAAAATCCACCATATGGATCGTAATCCGAATCACCCCCAAAAACTAATCAGTTGTTTCCTTTCCCATTTCTGACATTTTCTGAAAGCTTAATCAAAATCCGCCCAAGAGCTTTTTAGCTATCTATAGCGGAATTAAATAAACGGAGTGAACCCTCTTGTCAGTTATCCACTTTTTTTGTCTTTGTGGTTGGAGGGGGGGCAGGTGCCACTCTCATACATACACAGCGATGTTGAGCCTCGTAACTTTAATTTAAGGTAACATAATAGAAATGATCCGAATCACTTCCAAGATCTAATCACTTGTTCCTTATTGCATTTTGGACATCTCCTAAAAGTTTCATCAAACTCAGCCAATATCTGTTTAAGTTAAGCTGCTAACCACTGTAAATTCCGGACTATAAGTTGCTACTTTTTTTCCTACACTAACTAATAGACGTGCTATTGTAATGTAATGACGCTAGCGTCGTTAGCTTTAGTTAATATTTTTACGAGTGTCTGTGTTAGTATTATTAACTTACAAGGGCATTTTTTAAAGGTGCCATATGTTGGCCCTGCGATGAGGTGGCGACTTGTTCAGGGTGTATCCCACCTACCGCCCGAATGCAGCTGGGTTAGGCTCCCGCAACCCCTGCGAGCCGGAAAGGGAAAAGTAGAAAATGGATGGATGGATGCAGTAACGTGGCCATAAATGGTACTGCAATCACGGTCAAAATTATCTAGTCCCCTCCCACTCTCCATGACTGAGGTTGCCAGATACGCAGCCGAACCCGAATCCTACTCCAAGGAACTTCAAATGGCAATCGTCGAGTCCTACGCTGTAGGTTTCTCTGGTTTATGCTTCTTGCAAGATGGTTTACTAAGTAATTATGCCACATTTTACTGATGTCGATTAGCCAAATGTATTTGTAAAGTTATGCAGCAATATTTTAGTCGGGAGTTGGGACAGATTGTTGGCATTACCCTGCTAAAATGTCCAGTTTGACCGCACGGACCACCCTCGAAATAATTATATATGATAATATATAATATATTATATATCGCATAGGCCTACTTTGAAGGCAAGCCAAGGCCAACAGTAAAATTACCGCCACATGTCATTCAGCATAACTCCATGTTGCATCCAACCTGACACACTGCATTATATTTCATTTACGCACATCAAAAGAGCATCATACACAAATACAAAAAGACGGAGTAGACATTGAAAGGGTAAAAGAAACTAGATTTTTGGGTGAAATAATAAATGATCAAATTAACTGGAAATCTCATATAAAAATATGCAACATAAGGTGGCAAGAAATATTTCAATAATGAATAAAGCAAAAAATATTTTGGAGCTAAAATCACTCCATCTTATCTACTGCTCGCTAGTGTTACCATATCTGAGTTATTGTGCAGAAATATGGGGAAATAACTACAAATGTGCACTTCATTAACTAACCGTGTTACAAAAAAGATCAGTTAGACTGATACATAATGTAGGATATAGAGAACATAAAAACACTTTCTTTATTGAATCAGAAATAATGAAATTCAACGATTTGGTAAAATTGCAAACAGCTAAAAATATGTACAAAGCAAAATATAACCTGCTACCCAAGAATGTACAACAATTCTTCTCAACTAAAGAGGAGAAATATAACCTTAGAGGAAAAACTAACTTAAAACATTTGTATGCATGTACAACATTTAAGACCTTTAGCATATCATTATGTGGAATTAAACAATGGAATGGATTAAGCAAAGAAGTTAAACAATGTACTGATATGATCCAGTTCAAGAGGTTGTTCAAATTAATAGTGTTTACAAAATACAAGGAAGAAGAATTATGAGAACTACCTTCAACTAGAGATGTCCGATAATGGATTTTTTGCCGATATCCGATATTGTCCAACTCTTAATTACCGATACCGATATCAACCGATACCGATATATACAGTCGTGGAATTAACACATTATTATGCCTAATTTTGTTGTGATGCCCCGCTGGATGCATTAAACAATGTAACAAGGTTTTCCAAAATAAATCAACTCAAGTTATGGAAAAAAATGCCAACATGGCACTGCCATATTTATTATTGAAGTCACAAAGTGCATTATTTTTTTTTAACATGCCTCAAAACAGCAGCTTGGAATTTGGGACATGCTCTCACTGAGAGAGCATGAGGAGGGGGGGGGGGTTGAGGTGAGGGGGGGGTAGCGAGGGGAAGAGTTAGTGCTGCAAGGGGTTCTGGGTATTAGTTCTGTTGTGTTACGGTGCGGATGTTCTCCGGAAATGTGTTTGTCATTCTTGTTTGGTGTGGATTCACAGTGTGGGGTAGGATTAAATAAGCTTTGCTTCTTCCTACTCCTGTTCGGACATGATGTAAAGAGAAATTATATGAATATATGTGTGATATATTATACTGTAAGTGTGTTCATGTTCGAAATAAACTAAACTCAATCAATCACCATCTTTCAGTGTAAAGTGCGATTCTATGAACCAACCCACGTTAAGCAAAAACCCCGTTACGCATAAATCATATAGCCTACTACCAAGCAAATACCACCCCATATGTACCTGATGCACATACAGAACCAGAAACCGCAATTAGCCGTGCTAATGTCGGAACCCCTTTTCCTCGGCATATCTGCATATTGAGAACAAAATAGGCACTGACACTACCCATATCCACATAGGTTTTATTTGACGAAAATATACTTTTCCCTGTCAGTTGGATGACACATCGACATACAGGCTAACGGGCATATATTTACCACGTTAGCCTATATGTCGATATGTCATTGACCGGGCGAGCATGCTAAGCATTCGCTGCACGAACATACTGTCTTTGTTAGACAAGATCATTGACTGTATTAGACAATACAAAATGGCATGTCCATTTCTATTTATTACAAGTAATAAGAAAACGTAAATGCCTGACTTACCTATCAAGGAAGAAATAAGCAAGTTTGGCGTCAGATAAAAAAATCTTCTGCGCCTTGAATCGTCGCCATCTTTCAAAGGCACCCCCGATACAAATCCTCGTTTTGTTCCTGGCTTTGTCATGAGTAAGTTGAGAATCCTAACGATGCCTTTTAGATTTACTAAGGTCTGACATGTTTAGTAACTTTACCAGTGACAGTAGCCATGTGGCGGTGCGCAGCTGGCAAACTGGATGTGACACACTCGCAGACTTTCTAATTGGTGGAGGGCGGGGCATCGAAATTAAAACAATAACATTATTTCTGGGCTGTAAATCTAATTTTGAAATGAGCATATCCCGGCTGAACTACTGTTATCAAGTATAGAGGTATTCGAAAAGAACATGATTTATTAATGCCTTTTGACATATCAGGGCAATTTAATGATGACTTGACATTACATATGGCACCTTCAATGTTTTTTAGTTTCACAAGTTCCTCAGTAAATTCACCAAGATGCCACAGTGGACTTACTGTGTCTGTTTAGCTGATTGGAGAGCTTGCTTCCCCAGCTATTGGGTCCATGACGATTACTTCTGTTTTGTTGAATCATTCGTTTCACTGCCGTGTTTCAGGCACCATTTGGAAACAATTAAGGTATCTAAAAAAACTTTTGGCAATTTATACATCTGCAGCTAAGATATGGAAAAAATTGTGTTTTCTTCTAAATATTCCTGGGTGCGGCTTATATCCTGGTACGCTCTATAAATATGGTATTTAAACAAGCGCCAACTGTCTATTTTTTGCTTTCTGCTCGTGCTTTAACAACCTTTGACATTTTATTCTCAGACCTGTAGAAGTTTTTTTTAGTTACTAATCCTTTTTATTGTTCAATTAGTCAATCCTTAACAAATATATTATTATTCTGCTATAATTTGGCTACAGTAACTCAGTTGAACCAAAAGTTATAATTGTGCAGCAAATCTAAACTATTCCTCTTAACTCTAATAGAAACTTGATTAGATGGGTAACTAGATAAATAGGGTTAAAACTGCAGTACAATGCAAGACTTGAAGACCCAAGGGCCACAGATTCAGGTCCTGCGTCGAACAAAAACGTGTTGTTTACATAAGGCTTAAACTAAAAACCAACTTAACTTCTAAAATTAACATTTTTGTTCCCCATTTGTACAACAGTAGTGTTCGGAGACGCATTTGTTTTGTAGATTTAAAAAAAAAAAACAGACTGGAATAAAACTAAATTTTTTAAAGTTGTTTGCGTGCCCTGAGACTGATGAGAGTCAATCCTCGGTTACAAATGAGCAAATGAGTCTGCTTTGTGTATATTCAGTACATTTACTAACATAGCGCTCCGGTGAATAAGCCCAAGTTAGTGTCTGTTTGTTTACATACGTACTTGGCTACAAGTTGTCTGTGTGCGTTACCGCTTGCTTGTTTGCGTGTCTTTCCCATCCCCTGATGTTCTGCCAGTCTTCTGTTAAGTTGTGCATATTTTATTGCCTGCCATCAAAGGTCTGAGGCGTTGCTTTAGAAGGAGACGACACTTCCGGCCCTTTTGATATGGAAAAACTGTCTGGAATGGATCCCTCACACCATTGTTAATTTTGACAGCAGTTTTTAATTCAGATTTAATCATAGTTTTTTTGACTAAAATGTATTTGAGTTTTAGTCAACTGAAATGAAAGTGAATGTAGTTAACTAAAATATAAAGTATAACAGACAAGGCATCCTTTAAGTATCTTTGAAGAGACCTTTTATTTAGGCTACCTGCAAAGTATCTTAATAATAAAATGCATAACAAAAAGTAGATCTGCCCTAAATAAGTTAGTCAGTTATAGTCAATAATTTCACAATAACCTTAGTGTTTTACTATTTTTACTGAAATTAAAAAATATTAAAATTTTAGAAGTTGAATAACGATGCTATATGAATATTATGGCAAAGTATGACTACTGTATAAAGTAATAACTCATCTCTGCATAACGCACTATTCATCTATACTGCAACTCTGCTCTTTTTCAAGCAATTAAAAACAACAGTAAACATAACAAATTCAAATAATAATAGATGACCGTTCAATTTTTTACTTCACTTGTCATTGTTAGTATGGCTTGTCTGCAGATGCCGCTTGAAGTTATTTATGTTTAGGGCATGAATCAAGGCAATATTGTGCAGTGTATCGTGCGGTGTAGCATATGCTGGCGTCTCGACAAAAGTTATAATGAGTTTTTGTAATAATACTGCAGGATTCACAGACTGAAGTCAAATATGAAACGTCCTTAACGTTAGCGCTTATAATAACAATATTGCTAATACGTGGTTAATATTCAGGTCACAGAATGTAAATGGAGTATTGTTAGTGCTTTTTGCATGGTTATTTAATATGATTTATGGTCGGAATAAATGCAATAGAAGCAATGACGTCATGGCTCCCATTGGCTCCATTTTTTTAACGTTTATTTACGACTTAGAATGTATTAACAAAAAAAGACATATGTGTTCTTGTCTCTCATAAGGATTGTGAATTATAGGCAGAATTTAAAAAAAAAGTGCAGTTCCCTTTAATAGAGTTCCCAAGTTGACCTTCTAAATGAAAGATAATGGAGGCATGCATGTAAACCCACACATCAATACAGCTTGATTTATTTTAGTGAAGGCAATGAGTCAAGTTATAGTTGTCTTATAGTTTATGCTATGCCCTGTAGACCCAACAATAAGACACCTTGTTTGGGAAAAAACACCTGTTTTCTCTGTAGACCTCTACTGACCTCGATCAGGCAGGCCTTCTCAGCAACAGCTCTTCTGTCACTCCTCTTCCCCACTCACTCACCCGAGTCACGCCATCCTTGGGCAAGACACTTAACCCTTCCTGAAGGGTGATGGTTAGCGCCTTGCATTGCAGCTTCCGCTATCAGTGTGTGTGTGTGAATGGGTGAAGTTTGGTGTATCATGTCAAATGCTTTTGGTTTCATTCCAGGTATAGTAAAGCGCTATATAAATACAGACCCTCCACTGACAAAATCCCTCCGCTGCTTGGAAGGCATGTCTGCAGCTGAGAGTAAAATGAAAGTAACATTAATTTTCTAACTTCAAACCTGCAAAACCCTGCCTATCATAAAACTTGAGCGGTCAAAATTATTACAAACATGTAAATCCATCACAATGTTTTTTGTGATATTCACAGATTCTTTCATTGACATTTTAAAATAAGTTTGTACAATGAACTAACAACAGTCAACAGATAATGTAATCTGTGGTACAAGAGGTTTTTACAGTTACGTAATGGCAAACAAATTTTAATCAGCATTTTTTCAGTCACTCCAAGCCTGTCTTCAATTCTCGAGTCAAACTTGAACACAACAACAGACTTACTAGCCTACAGTACATTCAAAATAGAACACATGCTGAAGTTATCCATTTGCCTACGATGAGAACACTTCTAGTCATAGTACAGTCAAAAGGAACCCATGCTTAGGCTAAGTGTTCCTTTTGCCCACAATGATGATAACATTATATTATTTAGTGCATGACCAGGAGTGTTTTATTCATGCATGTTTTCATTCTCGTTAAACTAGCGTGGTCGAGTGAATTAAAGAAAACTGCAAAAACCCCACACATCACCGCGTTGCGTCGCTAAATATGAACGGTGTGTTACATATTATATGTTGAAAGTTTATTCGTTAGTCATTCGTTTACTTTAATAACGTGTTATTGTCTTCTTATGCTTTCACAAATGTATCAAACTTTCTTACCTTAGCTTAAATCATCCGACTTTTTCATTCACTAAGCTTTTAGGAGTCAGAGACGTTCGCACATCTGGATCACTGGCTGCTGCGTGTGTTGGATTTAACCCCTGTTGGGCCCAGTGATGCTTTGTGTTGGATAGCTACGTGTGGGACTTCGGCGGTTCATACGAGGCAGAATTAAACCCACCTTGGTCAAAGAAGCCGTAATGACATGAAAATCACTCAGTGGAAAAGAGATGCGTCCAGTGGCGCATATCATTTTTGAAAGGCACACGGCCAAGCAGAGGCGCAACGGCAGCCATGGCTGTCGTGGCCGCCGTGAAATTCCTGCCCTGGAAGTGACATTCAAAATCTACATTTATTTGTCTTTTTTTAAATCAGTTATATATGAAGGTATAATGCAGTTAATATTTTCTCTAATGGGTTTGAGTCACATCAGGTTTGTTGAATATATTTTTCCCTGAGCTGTGAAACACAATGCTGCTATTGTCTTGGACAGGACGATTTATTAATCTCTAATTTAACCTCCACTTCCTCCATACCCCCACACCCCCAACAGTATCTGCACCACTTGCCAAATACCTCAAGCCTAATTGGATCTGAAATCAAACTCCGCTCATTCTCTCTGGTCAGTATCAGGATGGGAATAGAGAGATCACATTATGTATCTATATCACAAAGGGATTAGTAGTGGACACCAGTTCATAAAAGGCCATTCAACTGAAATGTGATGGAAAACACAAAATGTCAACTCAAGATGGAGTTCATCAAAGATCGTCACAGTGACAACACAAAGTATGTCTGTGCTGCAAACATTGCCTTTATACAGTGGTACCTCAGTGTGTGTCAGGAATGCGTTCCAAAGGGTCCAACAAAAAATGAAGTGTTTGAAAACCAAAGTATTTTTTACCATAATAGATCATATAAACCCAAATACCCGGTAATCAATTTCAGACACCCAAAAATATTACCAGATAATACTATAGCATCTCCCAAGACAATGGAGGTGGTCCATCAACTTTATTATCATTGCAAACACAAACACAAGCTATTGTTGGTCAAAAAAACATTAACATGCTTAAATGACGTCTCCATACAGCCATCCTCTTCAGCCTGTTGGGTATAAGGACATTCAGAAATCACAAACGTCCCAACACCACAATTATAACTGCCGATGCACAGGTTGGCATGGAAAGGTAAAAGTACAAAATTACAAATAACACATGAAGGTAAGATTAGTGTGAAAATCTCTGACAAACAGCTGACACCCTCACATTTTTCGGAACATTCTCTCTTTTATCAAACAGCTGACTGTAATGTCACCCTGTGTAATATTTATTATTTAATGTGTCCTGTGTCTCGGTTAATTCATTAATAGTAGGCGAAGTGATGCAGCTGAATGACGGTTAAGAGCTGGAGGGCACTCATTAAACATACCTTGTCCTATTTCAGGAGGGTGCTCACTCAGCCATTAAACCAGCAACACAAACCAACCTCAAACAAAGTGCACTGAGTTTGAGTTAGTGCTTTACTTTTCCTCAAGCATGTACTTGCACTACACCAACACTACACTCACTTAACTCCTAAAGTCCAGCACTTTTGACTAGAGTGTCCGCCCTGAGATCGGTAGGTCGTGAGTTCAAACCTCAGTCGAGTCATACCAATGACTATAAAAATGGGACCCATTACCTCCCTGCTTGGCACTCAGCATCAAGGTTTGGAATTGGGGGTTAAATCACCGAAATGATACCCGGGTGCGGCCTGCGCCGCTGCTCCTCCCCTCACCTCCCATGGGTTGAGGGTGATGGGTCAAATGCAGAGGATAATCTCACCACACCTAGTGTGTGTGTGACAATCATTGGTACTTTTATTAATAATGTGAGCGCACTGATCAGCGCTGAAGTTCTGCACAGGTCCTCCTTTGGCACAATTGGATTGGTAGACCAAAACACGGCACAATCACATGCATGTGCACAATGTAGCCTAACCATTACAGTGACTGTAATACGATCACTCCTTGTAAGTTCTTAATGATGACCAACTCGTTTCACAATAGAAAGAGATAGGAAGACTGAAAATATTTTTTCAAAATCCAATCCCACTGCACATTAGCTAAACCTTGACTACATTTTTGTGCGTAAGATATCACACAAATGTTCTGGGGGACCTCGTTGCTAAGTAAACGCAAAACATAATAATTAATTCCAGAAAGGGCACTTACTAAGAACTCAACATTCCTGGACATTTGGTGTTACTGTGCAGTGTTATCATCTCTCATGCATAAACATTTGGTGTTACTGTGCAAAAACATTTGGTGTTACTGTGCAGTGTTATCATCGCTCATGCAAAAGAGGGCATAGATTTATTTAATGTTCTAAGACAGAAACCTCCTGTGGAGCAGAAGGGCAAAAGCTCCTTGATCTTGATTTCCGTTATGGGTACAGACCATGAAAGCAGGGCCTCACAATCCTTCTGGCTTTTTTGGGTTTCACAGAGGAGGTTTCAGAAACGTTACCACAGGGATAACTGGCTAGTTGTGGCCAAGCGTTCATAGTGATGTCGCTTTTTGATCCTACGATGTCGGCTCTTCCTATCATTGTGAAGCAGAATTCACCAAGCATTGGATTGTTCACCCACTAATGGGGAACGTGAGCTGGGTTTAGACCAGGGGTGTCAAACTCATTTTAGATCGGGGGCCACATGGAGAAAAATCTACTCCCAGGTGGGCCGGACAGGTAAAATCACGGCACAATAACTTAAGAATAAAGACAAATTCAGATTGTTTTCTTTGTTTAAAAATAGAACAAGAAAATTCTGAAAATGTACAAATCATAATGTTGTTGTGTTTTTTTTTACACTTACATGTTGCGGTTAATAGTATTCTATCTTTATTTGTCGTTATTTATATTTTCTGAATACATTATGTGATAATGTTCATCAGTCAACTCATTGGTGTTAATTTTCAATCTATTACGATAAAAAAATTATATCAAAATCAAATTACAGGATGTCATTCATGTAAGTTTGCTCATTTTCCTTAACTGGTGCACTAACATCATGTGGTTTATTTTATTTTTTTACATATGTAGCATAATCTACAAAGATGCAAATAATTGCTATTGTGACATCTAGTGGACACATTTAGAACAGCAGTTTCTTTCATTCAAAAATTTTGGTTCATTTTTATACTTAGCAAACTCATCCCGCGGGCCGGATAAAACCTGTCCGCGGGCCTGATCCGGCCCACGGGCCGTACGTTTGACACCCCTGGTTTAGACTGTTGTGAAACAGGTTAGTTTGATAATGTGTTGTTGCAATAGAAATTACACCGTTTTCAAAGCTCTAAGTTTTAATATGTTTAATGCCTTGTAATTGAGCTATCACATATTACCCACTGACTGTACTGTACATTAATTGCATACAGTTTGGAAATGTTTTTGATCTTCATCTGAAGATTATTAACCTCAGCTTTTCTGTTTATTTCAGTAATAAATTAATTGACTGCATGATATTGGAATTATTGTCTATTTGGTATGTGTGTGCTACAGTACATTCCCCATTTTCTGGTTTGCTTGCTTAGCCTGTATATTCAAAATCTTGAGGGAAAAACTGTGGTGCAAATTGTCTAGTAAAGTTTGAATTCTAATTGCACCATCCAGTCATTCAAGCTTAAAGGCCTACTGAAACCCACTACTACCGACCACGCAGTCTGATTGTTTATATGTCAATGATGAAATCTTAACATTGCAACACATGCCAATACGGTCGGGTTAACTTATAAAGTGCAATTTTAAATTTCCCGCGGAACTTCCGGTTGAAAACGTCTATGTATGATGACGTATGCGCGTGACGTCAGTGGTTGAAACGGAAGTATTCGGACACATTGTATCCAATACAAAAAGCTCTGTTTTCATCGCAAAATTCCACAGTATTCTGGACATCTGTGTTGGTGAATCTTTTGCAATTTGTTTAATGAACAATGAAGACTGCAAAGAAGAAAGCTGTAGGTGGGATCGGTGTATTAGCGGCTGGCTGCAGCAACACAACCAGGAGGACTTTGACTTGGATAGCAGACGCGCTATCCAACGCTAGCCGCCGACCGCATCGATGATCGGGTGAAGTCCTTCGTCGCTCCGTCGATCGCTGGAACGCAGGTGAGCACGGGTGTTGATGAGCAGATGAGGGCTGGCTGGCGTAGGTGGATAGCTAATGTTTTTAGCATAGCTCTGTGAGGTCCCGTAGCTAAGTTAGCTTCAATGGCGTCGTTAGCAACAGCATTGTTAAGCTTCGCCAGGCTGGAAAGCATTAACCGTGTATTTACAGGTCCATGGTTTAATAGTATTGTTGATTTTCTGTCTATCCTTCCAGTCAGGGGTTTATTTCTATTGTTTCTATCTGCAGTTAAGCCCGATGCTATCACGTTAGCTCCGTAGCTAAAGTGCTTCGCCGATGTATTGTCGTGGAGATAAAAGTCACTGTGAATGTCCATTTCGCGTTCTCGACTCTCATTTTCAAGAGGATTTAGTATCCGAGGTGGTTTAAAATACAAATCCGTGATCCACAATAGAAAAAGGAGAGAGTGTGGAATCCAATGAGCCCTTGTACCTAAGTTACGGTCAGAGCGAAAAAAGATACGTCCTGCACTGCACTCTAGTCCTTCACTGTCACGTTCCTCATCCACGAATCTTTCATCCTCGCTCAAATTAATGGAGTAATCATCGCTTTCTCGGTCCGAATCGCTCTCGCTGCTGGTGTAAACAATGGGGAAATGTGAGGAGCCTTTTAACCTGCGACGTCACGCTACTTCCGGTACAGGCAAGGCTTTTTTATCAGCGACCAAAAGTTGCAAACTTTATCGTCGATGTTCTCTACTAAATCCTTTCAGCAAAAATATGGCAATATCGCAAAATGATCAAGTATGGCACATAGAATGGATCTGCTATCCCCGTTTAAATTTAAAAAAATCATTTCAGTAGGCCTTTAACTATAAGAAACTTTTTTTTAAAATCAGGACGTCATGAACAAAGTGCGTGTGTCCGTGCGTGCATGCGTGCGTGCGTGTGTGTGTGCGCGCGCGCGCAAGCACGTGTCCTTGCGCGTGAGTGTGTGTGTGCGTGCGTGCATGTGTGTGTGCACGTGCGTGTCTGTGAAATCATTAGATTGGACACAAATTAGATTCTGCAACTCATAATGTAATAATATGAATCATGGACATTTGTCCTAGGTCCTCTAAAGTAGTGCATCCACAAGGAAAATGTGTTTTATTTCTGCTGTTATTATTATTGTGGTTTATGAGTGTAATTTTACACATCATGTGCCGCCACCACCACATTATGTAGTGTTTAGGAGCTTGACACATTTCACATGTTTCTGTGAGCTTAGACAGATCAAATAAAACAGCCATCTCTCTCCTTGTTACTGTACAAGCCGTAATATGTTGTTTGTTTGTCGAGCAACAACTACCAAAGACTTTTAGTGGTAAATTTACAACTCAGTTGCCGTGGGAAGCAAGCACAACTACACATTAGAGCACCGCCAACATAAACATAGTGCTGTTGTCTGGCCTCTGAGTATACTAATGGTATAAATATGGATGTCAAAGTTAACGTGTTGATTAATCATGAAAAAATGATAGCATTAATCGTGTATGGACACAGGTTAATCACATAGTTAAGTTTGACCGCACATGCTCCTTTACCTTGACCGGTCAGTAATCAGGTCAATGAATGCACCAGTGCAAAAATGAGTGAAGAGAATGCAACTGGTGTGCTCACTGGAGAAGGTATGTTCAAAATATGGCCCGATGAGACGTTAGATAATACTGTTACTAATTTTTGAACAAATTACATGCATTCAAGTAAAACATTTAAAAAATGTTTGTGTATGACATTCTGACAATAAAATTGCATTTGTGTCTAAATTGTATGTTTTATATATACTGTGTATTTATATATATCGAGAGAACGCTAAGAGTGTACAAAGCAGTAATCAGAGCAAAGAGTGGCTATTTTGAAGAAACTAGAAAATAAAACATATTTTCAGTTATTTCACCTTTTTTGTTAAGTGCATAACTCCACGTGTTCAGTCATAGTTTTGATGCCTTCAGTGACAATCTACAATGTAAATAGTCATGAAAATAAAGAAAAAACATTGAATGAGGGGAAGGTGTGTCCAAACTTTATGCAAATGTTTTTAGTTTCACTTGTACATGCACACTTTTACATTGGGACGGCGTGGCGAAGTTGGTAGAGTGGCTGTGCCAGCAATCGGAGTGTTGCTGGTTACTGGGGTTCAATTCCCACCTTCTACCTTTCTAGTCACGTCCGTTGTGTCCTTGGGCAAGACACTTCACCCTTTGCCTCTGATGGCTGCTGGTTAGCGCCTTGCATGGCAGCTCCCGCCATCAGTGTGTGAATGTGTGTGTGAATGGGTAAATGTGGAAATACTGTCAAAGCGCTTTGAGTACCTTGAAGGTAGAAAAGCGCTATACAAGTACAACCCATTTATCATTTATTTATATGATGAGGTCATTGGTCAGACATGGATAATTGCAGAAAAACATGATGTATTGTATATACAGTACATGCAAGCTTTTTAGTTCAAGTCGTCTTACATTTTCTTAAAGGGCCTGGGTGTTTGCTCTTGAGGCTTCTGTTGACCGTCCTTGTTCTAAGAGACTATAACATCTGTCGCAGTGAGCCAAGTCAATTTTTGTAACCTTGTATTTTATTGTCATGGTCATTTTCAGCCCTATCTGGGTAATGTTTCCTGTTGATGTCAACATCGTTGCATTTGGTGCGTTCTCACTATGTTCCCCACCAACAACCAAAGGAAGTCAGAGCCGTAAAGAGTTTGTTTTTGTTTCACACCTCTTTGTAGGTGACACTTTAGCTTCCTGTTCTCTCAACCCCTTGTTCTAATGTTTTGTGAGGTAAAAGGATCTTCTGTGAAGACTGGTGTTATGGAAGTCATTTTACGTTCTCAAAATAGTTGTTTCTAGCATTGATATATATATATTCAAAACCCAAAACCAGTGAAGTTGGCACGTAGTGTAAATCGTAAATAAAAACAGAATACAATGATTTGCAAATCCTTTTCAACTTATATTCAATTGAATAGACTGCAAAGACAAGATATTTAATGTTCAAACTGAGAAACAGATTTTTTTTTGCAAATAATCATTAATTTGGAATTTAATGGCAGTAACACATTGCACTTGGCACAGGGGAATTTTTACCACTGTGTTACATGGCCTTTCCTTTTAACAACACTCAGTAAACATTTGGGAACTGAAGAGACCAATTTTTGAAGCTTTTCAGGTGCAATTATTTCCCATTCTTGCTTAATGTACAGTTTAAGTTGTTCAACAGTCTCCGTTGTGGTATTTTAGGCTTCATAATGCGCCACACATTTTCAATGGGAGACAGGTCTGGACTACAGGCAGGCCAGTCTAGTACCCGCACTCTTTTACTACGAAGCCACGCTGTTGTAACACGTGGCTTGGCATTGTCTTGCTGAAATAAGCAGGGTGGTTCATGAAAAAGATGTTGCTTGGATGGCAACATATGTTGCTCTAAAACCTGTATGTGCCTTTCATCATTAATGGTGCCTTCACAGATGTGGAAGTTCCCAATGCCTTGGGCACTAATACACCCCCATACCATCACAGATGCTGGCTTTTCAACTTTGTGCCTATAACCGTCCGGATGGTTCTTTTCCTCTTGGTCCGGAGGACACGACGTCCACAGTTTCCAAAAACAATTTGATATGTGGACTCGTCAGATCACAGAACACTTTTCCACTTTGTATCAGTCCATCTTAGATGAGCTTGGGCCCAGCGAAGCCGGCGGCGATTCTTTGTGTTGTTGATAAATGGTTTTTACTTTGCATAGTAGAGTTTTAACTTGGACTTACAGAAGTAGCGACAAACTGTAGTTACTGACAGTGGTTTTCTGAAGTATTCCTGAGCCCATGTGGTGATATCCTTTACAAACTGATGTCGGTTTTTGATGCAGTACTGCCTGAGGGATAGAATGTCACGAGCATTCAATGTTGGTTTTCAGGCTTGTTGCTTACTTGCAGTGATGTCTCCAGATTATCTGAACCTTTTGATGATATTACGGACCGTAGATGGTGAAATTCCTAAATTTCTTGCAATAGCTTGTTGAGAAATGTTGTTCGTAAACTGTTTGACAATTTGCTCACGCATTTGTCGACTAAGTGGTGACCCTCGCCCCATCCTTGTTTGTGAATGACTGACTGAGCATTTCATGGAAGTTGCTTTTATACCCAATCATGACACCCACCTGTTCCCAGTTAGCCTGTTCACCTGTAGGATGTTCCAAATAAGTGTTTGATTAGCATTCCTCAACGTTCTCAGTATTTTTTGCTATGTGTGCCAGCTTGTTTGAACCATGTTGCAGGCATCAAGTTCCAAATGAGGTAATATTTGCAAAAAATAACAAAGTTTAACAGTTCGAACGTTAAGTATCTTGTCTTTGCAGTCTATTCGATTGAATATAAGTTGAAAAGGATTTGCAAATCATTGTACCGTAATTTCCGGACTATAAGCCGCACCTGACTGTAAGCCGCACCAGCTAAATTCAGGGGAAAATACAGATTGCTCCACATATAAGCCGCACCCGACTATAAGCCGCAGGGTTTTGATGTGTAATTACCGTAGTATATAGGGGTTCCTGCTACCACGGAGGGGATTGTCGGGACAGAGATGACTGTTTGAGAACGCAAAGCGTCCCATTTATTAACTATAAATCTTTCAATCCTTCAATCAAACTTTCACATCTTTGACATGGCGAACAGCATTCGTGCAGAGTACAAATAATACAACGGTGCAAAGTAATACAAAGTGCTCGCATGTACGTTATCAAAATAACCAGCCTACCGGTATATGAAAAGTCAGTCTTTAATCATTGTGTCATCGTCTTCCTCCTGCGTACTAAAACCACCGAAATCCTCTTCGTCGGTGTCGGAGAAGAACAGGCCGTATATAAGCCGCACCCTTGTATAAGCCGCAGGGACCAGAATGAGGGGAAAAAGTAGCGGCTTATAGTCCCGAAATTACGGTATTCTGTTTTCATTTATGATTTACACAAGGTGCCAACTTCACTGGTTTTGGGTTTTGTAAGTAAAAATACTATTTTTTTCCCATTGTGTTTAACTGTAACTGTTAAAAGCCTTACGGCTACATATCAATTTTACAGAACACAGCTGTTTTTTCTTGAGAAAAGGTCAAGTTTGAATGAACGTCTGGTACTTTGCTTGTATCTATTTCTTCTCTTATAAAGCTTACTGTGCCAGCCAGTTGGAGTTCTTTCTCTGGCTGGCTGTGTCTGCTGCCCAGTCAACATTCTCATACTGCTGGAAAAAATGCTGGTGTGGTCCAGCTGGTGTCCAGGTGTGGAACGTACAACAAAGCCTCGCCAACATCTCGACATTTACTGAGACCACGCCACTGTGTCGGATTTAGTCCAACATTCTCTCCATATACTCCCATTTCCTGTCTGTACAGTTACCTGAGGACAATGTTTGGGTCCTCTCTGTGATTAACACTTCTGAAATGTTATATATATATATATATATATATATATATATATATATATATATATATATATATATATATATATATATACTGTATGTATGTATACATATACAGTATATATGTATATATATATATATATATATATATATATATATATATATATATATATATATATATATATATATATATATATATATATATATATATATATATATATATATATATATAAACACACACACATATATATATATATATATATATATATATATATATATATATATATATATATATAAACACACACACATATATATATATATATATATATATATATATATATATATATATATATATATATATATATATATAAACACACATATATATATAAACACACATATATATACTATCAGGCCTGCTTGCTTTGTTGGTATAGACAATTAACCTTCCTTACAGGCAGTCCGCTATGAATACGTTTGTTTGCCCTCCAAGTGCTTGAGCCGGTGTTGAGTCTGTAACCGGACGTAATGGCAAGCACAACAAAGGTATCGAAATATGGTAGTGTTTGATTTTATCTAAATTGTTACTGATGGAATTTGAAAATTAAAGTTCCAAATTCAATATGCATTCATAGTCTAAACACTAAATATTCTACTGTTTTTCAATCCTAAATTCCGTAAAGGTAATTGGTGCGTCCCAGTGCCAGTACTAAGGCCGGATAAAGAGGATGGTTGCTTCAGGAATGGAATTTTGTGTTAACAAAACAAACAAATAATTCAAGTGACATACTATTGCTACACCTGATGGCAGAAGACAACTATATTGATGGTGAAACATTTTCTAATGTGTAACGTGACACGACTACCAATATTCCTTGTCTTAACACACATACTTGTATATACACACAAAAAGGTCTCTGTAATATTGCATATGGCCACGTTTAGCTTTCATTATGGCACACATTCACTGTGGCATCATTTTCACAAACTTTCGCAATGTCACAGATTTTTTTTTTTTTTTTTACGGTTACATTCACACTTGTATTAATGCTGGACGATTCAGACCATTTCACAAAGTAGTCTCAGCAATCAATCAATCAATCAATCAATGTTTATTTATATAGCCCTAAATCACAAGTGTCTCAAAGTCCCCTGAGATGTGTTCTCGTGCTTGATGCCTTCCAATAAGTTGACCACAAGATGTGTCTTCCACATGGTTGTTTAACAAAGAAGAATTCACTGCACTTGTTAAATAACTTGTTGCCAGGTGAAACATAATCACCCATGCAGTAATTACCCAGTGGAAGGCTCTTACGTATTTGCTTAGTTAAATCCAGATGGTGACCTTTTTTGGCCAGGCGGTGTATATTAAGTTAGTTATTATGTTTGTGCACAGAATACTGTACATGTCAGTTTTATTTGGATCCCATTCAATTATAGTTCAGTAATAGTACTGTACTTAAAGGGGAATTGCACTTTTTATCATTCACAATTATTATAAGAGACAAAAAGACAAAAGTTTTTGGGTTTTTTCGCTTCCCAACAAAAAAATCTGCTTGTTCTCGGTTGCTAGCAATGCAGCTAATGGGAGCAATCAATTCTACCTCTAAATCACTTTAAAAATGCATTCCAAATCTGTAAAAAATACTTCATTTACTTTACATAACCTCTATAATAACCAAGCTGAAGCGACATTGTTATTGTAAGAGCAAACACTAAGGAACGTTTTTCTATCGTAGTAACATATCGGCGTATTCGGTATTAGCCGTAAAAGCTAACTACGGCAAGAGATAAGCTAGCTTCTACAATATACGAAACGGGTTTGAGTTTGTAATGCATAACACTGCGATACAAAACCAATTTCTCTTCAAGATGCGCGTCATTTGCAACAAGGCAAAAGTGTTTTATTAATATCTCCACCATGCCTCCATGGTTGAATTCAAATTCTCGGGACTTATGGGGCTCCCAAATACACAAAAACAGATGCCAACAGGTAAGAAAAGTTAGTTTTGCATGATATACCCTTTTAAATCTTCGCAGGATACTTTGCCAAGATAACTTATGTGCTGGAGCTAACCGGCTCGGAGCAGGCTTAGTTCGAGGATGCAAAACTAGAGCCAATAAAATTACCGCCCACTCACCAATACGACATCAGGGCGTATAAAAACATCGCCCGATTGTCTCTGAAGATGTGGTGACTGTTTATTGACAATCCTATAGAGCAGTGGTCCCCAACCTTTTTGTAGCTGGGGACCGGTCAACGTTTGAAAATTTGTCCCACGGACAAATTTATTTATTTTTTCATAAAGAAATACAATCATGTGTGCTTACGGACTGTATCCCTGCAGACTGTATTGATCTAAATTGATATATAATGTATATATTGTGTTTTTTATGTTAATTTAATTTTTTTTTTTTAATTTTTTTTTTAATTAATTTTTTATTTTTATTTCTAACGCGGCCCGGTACCAATCGGTCCGCGGACCGGTGGTTGGGGACCACTGCTATAGAGATCTGCACAGACAGTACAAACAAAGTAAATGTGACTACGAAAAAAAATTTGGAATCGACAAGAAATTCTTGAATCGGACATCCCACCCTGCATTAAAAGCAATATCTCGATCACCATATCAACATATTGCCGTTATCGTGAGCCATGTATCGTATTGTACCGTGACGTACTTTGAGATTCCCAGCCCTAGTATCGTTGTTTGCAAATTAAGCAACTCGCATACCTACACGCACGCACACACTCATACATACACACACACGCACACACACACACACACACACACGCGTGCACAAACAACACACACAGTCACCCAACACTGATGTTGGCTATGAAAGACAATCTCCTTGAGAAAAAGTATTTCATGCCAAAAGCTTATGGAGGGAAATCACATTAGAACATGTGGGAATGCTGGGTAGAAAAAACATGCCTGCACCCTTTATGTTGGGGTTGGGGGGGCTGGTAAAGCAGACTATGACATCTGAGGCCGAGCTGTCTTGGACAAGAGGTGGCTTTTTGGTAAAGAAAAGAATTTGTCACTCAAGCTCTTCAACTGCTAAATCTCCTCTAATACTGTACAATCAGCGGCCTCTAATGTTCACAGACTAGGTTTCTCACTCTGCTTAGACTTCAGGCTCTGATTTTACGCTTCTTTTCCCAAGAGGAAAATCCATCCGGGTTCCCATCACGCTTTGTGTGTGTTATACTGTATGTGTGCTGATGGGGGTCTATAAACCTCAACACCACCCACTCCTCTTGTTCCCATAGTGGTAGTGTTAGGCTTGTGTGGCTCCGGGAAGCTTTTGATGTGTCTGGTGTTATCCGGGTGTCAGCTGCAGGGGCTATGGTCAAGGTGGTAAAACACACACACGCCCTGCAGGGCTAAAATAGTACAGTGGTCGTCCACAATGGTCCATTGCAGTCACAGATAGTGATGATCTGTCAGCAGTCAGTATGTTTCCATGCACTAAAAACAATAATTATTGCATGAATTTTTTTTAAACCATTTTATACACATGTATGTATATTAATTAGATTGTGTTCAATGTTATAGAGAATACTATAACTAGATCAGTGGTTTTCATTTTTGTTTTTTAGTCTTTTAACTAAAGACCACCTCAGAAATACTTGGCTCTCTAAGTACCACCATAAATACCAACATTAAAATACAGTAGCGTAGTAGGCTTAAGTATTCATGAAAAACAAGGCATACGTTTTATTTAACAAATGTATTTTTTATACTACAATACGAAGGTCCTTGGTTCGATCCTGGGCTCGGGATCTTTCTGTGCCGAGTTTGCATGTTCTCCCATGACTGCGTGGGTTCCCTCCGGGTACTTCGGCTTCTTCCCACCTCCAAAGACATGCACCTGGGGATAGGTTGATTGGCAACACTAAATTGGCCCTAGTGTGTGAATGTTGTCTGTCTATCTGTGTTGGCCCTGCGATGAGGTGGCGACTTGTCCAGGGTGTACCCCGCCTTCCTCCCGAATGCAGCAGAGATAGGCTCCAGCACCCCCCGCGACCCCAAAAGGGACAAGCGATAAAAAATGGATGGATGGATGGCCACCATAACATTACAAACAGTTTGAACAGTACCACTGTGTGTAAATATAGGAAAATAAAACACTGTACTTTAGTCAAGTGATTGTTTGTCGTACCACTAGATAGAGCTCATGTACCACAGTTTGAGAATCACTGATCTAGAAAGTATGATAGGAAACAGGTTCCCTCTTGCATGTATACACTTTGATCACCCCATAAATGGGTTATCCTTGTATGGACCTTTCCTACCTTCAAGGTACTCTAAAGCGCTTACTGCCAATGCGCAAATATCATTGAAGGATTACAGCGCCTCTCATTTAGTTCACAAGCAGTGTGAAGTGAATTAGTGAAGTCAATTATCTTTATATAGCGCATTTCTCTAATGACTCAAAGAACTTTACATAGTGAAAGCCAGTATCTAAGTTACATTTAAAGCATTGTGGGTGGCACTGCGAGCAGGTGAGTAAAGTATCTTGCCCCAGGTCACAACGGCAGTGACTAGAATGGCGGAAGCAGGGATCGAAGCTGCAACCCTTAAGTTGCTGGCACGACCGCTCTACCAACCGAGCCACGCCACCCAGGCAAAGACAAAGCCAGAGGGAGGTAAATGTTTACACTAACAAGGAGACAAATTAAGAAGCTAAAATAGGTCAAAGTCAAATTTTCAAAGTATGATCAAATAAAAACCTACCTGTTTAATTAATGAAGTGGCAAAAAGTTCTTGAAGAAGACTGTTTTGATTGATGACATAATGCCTGAACTCATCCCGTTAGGTAGAAACGTATCAAACAGCTTTATTTTAACAACAATAACAGTGAATAACGTAATAAGTATCTGAGAAAAACATCCAACCAACATCGTATGTATAGTAATTGGCGCCCTGTGACAGATCTCATAACCAACAATACTCGTATCTTGAATCAGTGTTCTCTATTAAAATTAATTGAAATTTAATTTAATTCTTTAATTCTCCTTTTAATCCTTGCCCCTCCCAAACAGCAGCAATTTAAAGGCCTACTGCAACCCACTACTACCGACCACGCAGTCTGATAGTTTATATAACAATGATGAAATCTTAACATTGCAACACATGCCAATACGGCCGGGTTAACTTAAAAAGTGCAATTTAAATTTCCCGCTAAACTTACGGTTGAAAACGCCTTTGGAGGATGACGTATGCTCGTGACGTAGCCAGTGAAACAGAGGTATGGCTCCCCATTGAAGCCAATACGAAATAGCTCTGTTTTCATCTCATTATTCCACAGTATTCTGGACATCTGTGTTGGTGAATCTGTTGCAATTTGTTCATTGCATTATGGAGAAAGAAGCTGAGCAAGCAAAGAAGAAAGTTGTCGGTGCGAAGCGGAGTATTTTGCGAGGGAAGTCATCAACACAACACAGCCGGTGTTTCATTGTTTACATTCCCGAAAGATGCAGTCAAGATCGAAGAACTCGGACAACAGAGACTCTTACCAGGAGGACTTTGATTTGGATACACAGACGCAGACGCAATACCGTGAGTACGCAGCTGCGCTTCCAAACATTTGATCGCTTGCTCGTACATGCGTGTCACGTACGTAACTTTGGTTAAATATATAAGCTTTATGAACCTTGGGTTAGGTGAACGGTCCTTTGGGCTGAGTGAGTGTGTGTTGTGCAGGTGTTTGAATTGTATTTGCGGGTTATATGGACGGGATCCCGTCCATATAACCCGCTCGAGCTATAACTAGCTCGAGCTAGGAGCTAAGAGCTAGCATAACAAACACCTAAGTCAGGGGTGTCAAACTCATTTTAGATGGGGGGCCACATGGAGAAAAATCTACTCCCAAGTGGGCCGGACTGGTAAAATCACGGCACAATAACTTAAAAATAAAGACAACTTCAGATTGTTTTCTTTGTTTAAAAATAGAACAAGCACATTCTGAAAATGTACAAATCATAATGTTTTTTGTTGTTTTTTTTACAATTACATGTTGCGGCTAATGGTATTCTATCTTTATTTGTCGTTATTTATATTTTCTGAATAAATTATGTGATAATGTTCATCAATGTTCATCAACTCATTGGTGTTAATTTTCAATCTATCAAGATTTAAAAAAAATATCAAATTCAAATTACAGGATGTTATTTATGTAGTTTGATCATTTTCCTCGACTGATGTACTAACATGTGGTTTATTTTGTACATATGTAACATCATCTACAAAGATACAAATAATTGCTATTGCGACATCCAGTGGAGACATTTAGAACAGCTGTTTCTTTCATTCCAAAATTTCAGGTTAATTTTATATACCTAGCAAACTCATCCCGCGGGCCGGATAAAACCTGTTCGCGGGCCTGATCCGGCCCTCGGGCCGTACGTTTGACACCCCTGGTGTATTTGTCAAGCAACACAAGCAAGCAAAAATAAAGACAACTTCAGATTGTTTTCTTTGTTTAAAAATAGAACAAACACATTCTGAAAATGTACAAATCATAATGTTTTTTGTTGTTTTTTTTACAATTACATGTTGCGGCTAATGGTATTCTATCTTTATTTGTCGTTATTTATATTTTCTGAATAAATTATGTGATAATGTTCATCAATGTTCATCAACTCATTGGTGTTAATTTTCAATCTATCAAGATTAAAAAAAATATCAAAATCAAATTACAGGATGTTATTTATTTAGTTTGATAATTTTCCTCGACTGATGTACTAACATGTGGTTTATTTTGTACATATGTAACATCATCTACAAATATACAAATAATTGCTATTGCGACATCCAGTGGAGACATTTAGAACAGCTGTTTCTTTCATTCCAAAATTTCAGGTTAGCAAACTCATCCCGCGGGCCGGATAAAACCTGTTCGCGGGCCTGATCCGGCCCTCGGGCCGTACGTTTGACATCCCTGACCTAAGTGTTTTTATGCGGGATTAATTTGTGGCATATTAAATATAAGCCTGGTTGTGTTGTGGCTAATAGAGTATATATATGTCTTGTGTTTATTTACTGTTGTAATCATTCCCAGCTGAATATCAGGTCACCCCCTCTCACAGCATCTTCCCTATCTGAATCGCTTCCACTCCCCACTAGTCCTTCACTTGCACTTTCCTCATCCACAAATCTTTCAGCCTCGCTCAAATTAATGGGGAAATCGTCGCTTTCTCGGTCCGAATCGCTCTCACTTCTGGCGGCCATCATTGTAAACAATAGGGAACTTTGCGGAAATGTTCAATTGACTACGTCACGCTACTTCCGGTAGGGGCAAGCCTTTTTTTTTATCAGATACCAAAAGTTGCGATCTTTATCGTCGTTGTTCTATACTAAATCCTTTCAGCAAAAATATGGCAATATCGCAAAATGATCAAGTATGACACATAGAATAGATCTGCTATCCCCGTTTGAATAAAAACATTTCATTTCAGTAGGCCTTTAAAATATGGCATGCCTTTTAAATAGGAAAAACTAACTCTTAGATAAGAAATATTGTATAAAAACAATACAATAGAATGTACTACAAACAACTACAGTAGTTTTATGAAGTAATGTATTAATGTGCAGCATTTACCTTACGTTCTTTCCACAATGACCTTTTCCTCCGTAGTTAAAGCAGGAGTTCACCCTTTCTGTGCCCGGACTGGTCTCTAATGGTGTAAGGAGGCACTGTTCTAAACGCAGGTCATTTACACTTAGGAGTAAGGCTGCAGCTAACGATTATTTTTCTATCGATTAATCTATAGATTATTTTTTCGATTAATCGGTTAATCTATAGATTATTTTTTCGATTCATCTATAGATTATTTTTTCTTTTACCGATTATTTTTTATTTTATTTTATTTAAAATGAAGATGAAAAAATAAAAGTAGGCCAGTTTTTTCAAAAGGCATGGCTTTTATTTACAAAAAAAAAAGTATGGCCACTCAGTCAACATTGACAACAACATGACAAAATATTCTGTAACAATGTAAACATTTAAAACTTTTAACATTTAACAAAATTAAAAGTAGCTTATTTGCTTTTTAATGTGCAAATATAAAAGTAAACATCCAGTGCAAATCTTAATATTCTGCAATAGTATAAGCATTTCAAAAGTAAAAGTATTGCTTATTTTGCTTTAAAATGTGCAAAAATAAAGATAAACATCCAATACAAAAAAGTGCAAAACGAAATATTCTGTAACAAAAGTGTAAACATTTCAACAAAAGTGAAAGTATTGCTTATTTGCTAAAATGTGCAAAAATAAAGATAAACATCAATACAAAAAAGTGCCAATCTAAATATTCTGGAGCACTGTAAACATTAAGTATTGCTTTTAAAATGTGCAAAATAAACATCCAGTCCAACACAGTACACAATAACCAATTCTACTCATTCCAGTGAGTGACTAACAGTTGTAATGAAGAAAGGTTAGCATGTCTACTTGCTTTGCTTCTTTTCTTGTTTACAATATTCCCAGCAGCTGAAAATAGGCGCTCAGAAGGGGTCGATGTGGCTGGAACTGAGAGGTAATTAGCCTTCACCTCAAGCCAGGACTGCGAGTGAGCTGAGCTGCAGTTTAAGTTTCTAGTAGGTCAACGGGCTCATAGTGATGTTACTAGTAGTTGACTGGGAGGTGTTTATTATCATTTGGGGAGAGTCTGCTGCCTGATGCTCACCTGCTAAACACCTATCTGCTCCACGCTGAAGCGCTGACTACATGCGCTCTGAATACGCACTGCTGATTGGCTGATAATGCTTCGTGTGTACCAATCAGATGGTTGTGTGGGTGGGACAATGCTGCGTGTGTACCAATCAGATGGTTGTATGGGTGGGACAATGCTGCGTGTGTACCAATCAGATGGTTGTATGGGTGGGACAATGCTGCGTGCTGAGACAGAGACAGCCGCAGAAGGAGCAAAGCAACTTGTTAAGACTTTAGCAGCTAAAGTTAGCCTTAGCTTAGAAACTCGTTCGGTACACCCCCGTACCGAACCGAAAGCCCCGTACCGAAACGGTTCAATACAAAACACATAACGTTACACCCCTGGCAGATACAAATGACACATTCATGTTTTTGTGTAATGATGACAACGTATGCTAACGCGGACGATTGACTAGTTGATGGTTTTCTTTTCAAATGTTCGTTCATAGCCGTTGTGCTGCTATGATAGGCCATTTACGCTCGACACAGTGTGCATACAACAACATTATTAGGCTGTGTATTGAAATACTCCCACACTTTTGACGACTTTTGGCGTGCGTTTTCCCCCTCGCTCGCACAGTCTGCTTTGCGCTCCGCCATGACGGTAGTGTGACGTAATTATGCGACGCGTCGACGCACAAAAACGGCGTCGACGTATTTACATAACCGATGACGTCGACTACGTCGACGCGTCGTTTCAGCCTTACTTAGGAGAGCAGACTTCGAGCTGCTTTGCCGTCAAACATGCCATCAGCAACTTGTCCATATTTTCATGGATAAATGTCCACTGCCAGATATTATTTTAACATCCCTGCTGGCCAATATGATGCTAAGTAGATTGCTACGCTTAAAATGCAGTGCCAAGTCAGTCAGACGAGTGGTCATGTTTTGGATTATTTCTTTAATTCACTAAATATCATCTACTTCTTCTTCCCAGCACTCTTCTTCGCACTCACTTCCTTTCTTCCCGTGGTTGGAAAATAAAGTTATGTCGATCTCTTGCTATAAGCTATTGCTAGCGTGCAAGACCGTATGTTTAGAGATGGATCTCACGTGGGTTCATTCTGACAATCGTTACGTCCACTAGCTATGGGGAGGCTCGTAACTAAAATATATGTTGGCAATTTAAAGCATAGTAAAAAGCTGAAAAACAGCTCGTATCTCGAAATACTTAAAATAGGTACGGCACCACTGTATTTTAATGAATTCTGGGACCCCTGTTTTCTTTCATATCTTTGTACTTTTTTGCCAGTATGAAGGTAAATAGGTTTTAATTGTAATTCATTATGGTCTTAAATTTGACTTGTTGAAAACCTGATACAGTAATGTATTTATGGATAGTAGGGATTAGGGTTGTACGGTATACCGGTACTAATAAAATACCACATCTTTTTTTCATTTATCAACAACACCCAGAAAAGCCGCCGGCTTCGCTGGGCCCGAGCTCATCTAAGATGGACTGATACAAATTGGAAAAGTGTTCTGTGGTCTGACGAGTCCCCATTTCAAAAAATGTTGGGAAACTGTGGACGTCCGGAACAAAAAGGAAAAGAACCATCCGGATTGTTATAGGCGCAACGTTCAAAAGCCAGCATCTGTGATGGTATGGGGGTGTATTATTGCCCAAGACATGGGTAACTTACACATATATGAAGGCACCATTAATGCTGAAAGGTACATACAGGTTTTGGAGCAACATATGTTGCCATCCAAGCAATGTCTTTTTCATGGACGCCCCTGCTTATTTCAGCAAAACAATGCCAAGCCACATCCTGCACGTGTTACAACAACGTGGCTTTGTAGTAAAAGAGTGCGGGTACTAGACTGGCCTGCCTGTAGTCCAAACCTGTCTCCCATTGAAAATGTGTGGTGCATAATGAAGCGTAAAATATGACAACAGAGACCCTGGACTGTTGAACAACTTAAGCTGTACATCAAGCAAGAATGGGAAATAAGACCACCTGAAAAGCTTCAAACATTGATCTCCTCAGTTCCCAAACGTTTACTGAGTGTTGTTAAAAGGAAATGCCCCCGTGCCAATTTTTTTGTAACGTGTTGCTGTCATTAAATTCTAAGTTAATGATTATTTTCAAAAAAAAATTATGTTTCTCAGTTTGAACATTAAATATCTTGTCTTTGCATTGTTTTCAATTGAATAAGGTGGCGACTTGTCCAGGGTGTACCCGCCTACCGCCCGAATGTAGCTGAGATAGGCTCCAGCTACCCCGCAAGGGACAAGCGGTAGAAAATGGATGGGATGGATGTATAATGTTTTTATTTACGAATTACACAAGTGCCAACTTCACTGGTTTTGGGTTTTGTTAACAAATGCCGTGGGTGGGTCTACATAGACATCCACTGTAACGATACCACGTACAAAAGCCGTACATAGTCAATACTACAATGATTACGTCAAGATTTTTTATTATCACAAAATCTTTTGTCTTTTTTAATGTGTAGAAAGTCAGGAAATACGTCCCAGGACACATGAGAACTTATATTATGACCAATGTATGATCCTGTAACTACTTAGTATTGGTTTGATACCAAAATCTGTAGTATCACCAAAAGCTTATATAAAGTATCAAACAACAGAAGAATAAGTGCTTATTACATTTTAAAAGAAGTGTAGATAGAACATGTTAAAACGGAAAGTAACCAGATATTAACATTAAATAAACAAGTATATCAATAATAAATTTTCTATCGCTTGTCCCTTATAATTTTGACAAAATAATAGAATGGTAAACGACACACTATGTTACTGCATATGTCAGCAGCCAAATTAGGAGCCTTTGTTTGCTTATTTACTGCCTAACAATTGTCTGGAATGTTTACTCTCTTATTTAATGCCAAAATTATTCTTTGTTTGCAAAAAGAAATGTATGTTTAATGTATCATAATATGTTCTGTTAAAATAAAGCCAAATATGACATTTTTCTATGGTCCCCTTTATTTTGAAAATGATCGAAATACATTTTGCTACTGGTACCAAAATATTGGTATCGGGACAACACTAGTAGGGACGTAACGGTATTAAAATCTCACTGTACGATATTATCACGGTATTTCGGTAACGTTACGATATTATTGTAGTATATGTCCCAAAAAAAAAAAGACTTGGTAAAAATGCCATAGTGTGTAAAATGAAGTGACAAGAATGTTAAGGATAAACACACTGACTCTAATTGAACATAAACATAATGCTCTAATGTTGTAATCATATTATTATTACAACAAATGTGTGTTTTTTTCAACATAACTCAAATAGTTACAGACATATTTTGATGGCATTTTCAGAAAATGTCCAAAGAAACAATTCCTCTTATATACTATTAATACGAACACAGTTCACCTCCTGCTAACGGCGTTCCATGCCTTCACCTTGGCGGTCCTGCGCTGTGCAGAAGATTATGACGTTTTGACAAGTAATCTGTTAAATGGAGAAGACCAAAATCTCTCCTGAGATTTGCACAACCCTGTTGACCAACTAGAAAAGACACCTGACCTAAACGTGCTTGGCAAAAATAGTTTTTCTACTTCACTAACCTCAGTTATGGATGTTTTCGTAATGGTGTGACTTGCTTTTCTGTTCAAGTCCAGCCTTAGTGCGCACCTCGACTAGACAACTTTTCTATCACTGTTTACACAATTTTTCAGCGGTCGACATTGCGGTCATGTAACGTTGTCATTACCGCTCTACGCTAATGCACGCAAAGCCCGATGTGCTGAGGAAGTGGTGCAGAAACACCACTTGGAAAAACTGAAACGGAAACTGCACTTTTTTGGAAATTTTGCCTATCGTTCACAATCATTCTAAAACACATGACGACCAATGTTGTTGTTTTTAAAGCATTCTAACTTGTAAATATATGTAAATAAAATTCCGCCTCTATTTCGCCCATAAAATAGAATAAATAACTATTCTAAAACCGCCAAAAATACTCCATTTACACTTTGTGATTTCAATATTAACCAAGTATTAGTGATTGTATATATATAATATATAAGCGCTAACGCAGACTAACTATTTATAGCGGCCCTGTGATCACGAGCCTGTGTACAATTTCGACATGATCGACTGACGAGGTGTTTCCTAGCTTCCTTGCTCTGTGGAAGTTTATTGTAGATCATAAGTCATTTATCTCACCTGGACAGAAGAAGTCTGAGGACGTATTGCGACAGCCATTTAGGACCCACAAACAGCAAGAACGAGACGAAAAGACGCTTGGTCCCTCCGTCTCTCTCACCCCAGCAAACGTTGTGATGCCTTTTTGAAATGCGTATGCTTAAAATGATCAAAATACGTAAATATTAAATGTTATAAATGTGCCTGTTACTACATTACATACAGTATATACTTACATCATGTACTGTATATAAAACCTCAATGGAGGTTTTTGGATGTTTTTAAGGGCTTAATAGGCGGAATACAGCAATTATTTAATATTTAGAATGCAAAAAAAAAAGGATAACATCCATTATCATGTCTCTCACAATGTTTGTGAATTATAGGTAAATTTCCCCAAATAAGTGCAGTTCCCCTTGAAGACCCGCGTTTAGAAAGCTGCATATTTCTTGGATGAAAGGCCATTCAAGAGCTTCCTGATCTATGTGAAACAAACTGTTTATTTTTAAAAAGTATTCAGATTGTAATCAGTACTATTGTCATCAAGGGCACCGACTCCTTATACTTGTAGCAAAATGTCAACGCAATGTAGTTGTGTCAGTAGAGATCCCCCAAACACTAGTAAAGAATGCCCATACTCAAACATAGAGGTTAATATGTATACAATATGGTTCAGTGCAGTTGTCTGTCGCTAACTGAAACAACTGACTGAGTTAATATTAGATTGGTAAGTAAATAATAAATGAAAGTGAAATGTGCTTCAACGTACCTGCCTATGTCTTTCTTTGGCTTTTGGCTGTATTATTTCTACTGGCTGTCCCTGAACTGTTTACCTTATAGTGGTGTGTGTGTGCAACCTTTGAGTGTGGAGGTTAATCGGGCAGTTCCTAAAGGTGAAAGGCTTCTCAGTGCAAACACTGCTCAACTCACATGCCATTCATTGGAATTGACATGTGTCTTTAGAATCAGGCAAGTGTGGGGGAAAAAAAACAACCCAAGCAGGCATACTTGTGTTGTTTGTATTTATATCCTATGCACATTGTCTTGACATCTTGAATCAACACAATTTGTTCTAATTATGTCTCGCAGATGTGGCAGGCGTGTCTGTATGTCCCCCTGTAGCCTTGGACATTGGCGTGGGCCTCCTGTGTCGCTTGTTCCAACTGTGGGATCAGGTACCAGCAGGCGTCCTCACTCTGACAGAGTGGCTGCTGGGAGATGAAGAAGGCGATGAGGAGGCAGTCTGTAGTCCGGTAAGAAACATTTTCAATTCGGTAATCGTTTTATTAGGCTCTGCCTCCACCAAGCAGTACAGTTGAGTTAAGCATGGCACACACTTGATTCTCTTTTCAAGGGGAACTGCATTTTTTATTTTATTTTGCCCATCATTCACAATCCTTATGTGAGACAACAACATTCTCTGTGTTCTAAATAGTAAAAAACTGCAAGTATGAGGTGCCTAACAATGCAGATAATTTGGATTCATCTATTCCACTAAAAAAGAGCTCTTAAAGGCCTACTGAAATGACATTTTCTTATTTAAACGGGGATAGCAGGTCCATTCTATGTGTCATACTTGATCATTTCGCGATATTGCCATATTTTTGCTGAAAGGATTTAGTAGAGAACATCGACGATAAAGTTCGCAACTTTTGGTCACTGATAAAAAAGCCTTGCCTGTACCGGAAGTAGTGTGACGTCACAGGTTGTGGAGCGCCTCACATCTGCACATTGTTTACAATTATGGCCACAAGCAGCGAGAGAGATTCGGACCGAGAAAACGACGATTACCCCATTAATTTGAGCGAGGATGAAAGATTTGTGGATGAGGAAAGTGAGAGTGAAGGACTAGAGGGGCAGTGGAAGCGATTCAGGGAAGATGCTGTGAGAGGCGGGTGGGACCTGATTTTCAGCTGGGAATGAATAAAACAGTAAATAAACACAAGACATATATATACTCTATTAGCCACAACACAACCAGGCTTATATTTAATATGCCACAAATTAATCCCGCATAACAAACACCTCCCCCCTCCCGTCCATATAATCCGCCAATACAACTCAAACACCCGCACAACACACTCAATCCCACAGCCCAAAGTACCGTTCACCTCCGTAAAGTTCATACAGCACATATATTTCCCCAAAGTTACGTACGTGACATGCACATAGCGGCACGCACGTACGGGCAAGCGATCAAATGTTTGGAAGCCAAAGCTGCGTACTCACGGTAGCGCGTCTGCTATCCAACTCAAAGTCCTCCTGGTTGTGTTGCTGTAGCCAGCCGCTAATACACCGATCCCGCCTACAGCTTTCTTCTTTGCTGTCTTCATTGTTCATTAAACAAATTGGAAAAGATTCACTAACACAGATGTCCAGAATACTGTGGAATTTTGCGATGAAAACAGACGACTTAATAGCTGGCCACAATGGTGTCCCAATATGTCCGCACAATCCGTGACGTCACGCGCAAACGTCATCATACCGAGACGTTTTCAGCAGAATATTTTGCGGGAAATTTAAAATTGCACTTTACTAATCTAACCCGGCCGTATTGGCATGTGTTGCAATGTTAATATTTCATCATTGATATATAAACTATCAGACTGCGTGGTCGGTAGTAGTGGGTTTCAGTAGGCCTTTAAAAACAAACAAAAACCACCAGCAATGTTTAATTTACATGCTGTTACCTGCACATTAACCAAGCATAGCAACATTATTGTAAGATCTACCTCAGACAAACTACTTTTCTGGCGATGTGTGGTTGATGGGCAAAATAAAAATGTGTGGTTCCCCTTTAAGCATTAAAAATAAGTTGCAAATAATACCTTTTTATTTTTGTATCTTTTTTACCTTCCCATTAAGATACTAACTCCAGTGTTTGGGTATGATCTAGTAGTGGTCGGGTGCTGGGTGGCACTGGTATTACATCACACTGTTTAGATGCCACAATAACTGCCATCTAGCCTACACAACCCTGCAGTGAGAAAGCAAGTCAAAACAAACTTATATTTCCAAACTGTATCATGATGAACTGAACTGCTTGATGTGAACATAGCTTTAAACGGATAAAGAGATTTAAAAGACACAACCATTGCTTAGTCTATAGTGTGGGCTCTTTTGCCCTATATCTGATCAAGGCGTTTTGTTTTAAACACTCCTGGTAGAGTTAAAATATTTGAACAGTGTCCACAGTGCCATTAACCCTTCAGGGGACATATGCTGAAATTTGTGTCCTTTCAGTACATTTTTGCTATATTTTGGCCATTATTTGTTACTCCATTATACATGATTTGTCCTAAATTTGTTTTTTTTATGTTAAAATTAAAAAAATATGTTCAATACTATTATATTTATTCGACAATACCCCAAAATCAAACAGAACACAATAGTCCTTCATTTTTCAAAGGGCATAAAAACATTTTGGATTCATATTTTGTTTAATTTGTTTGCTCAAATATCTCTCAATCAACTTCAGTTCAAAAGAAAAATATCAACATGTTTTTAACCCTTTGAAAGCCTTTTGATCAAATCACAGTCACTATTTTTAATTAGTATACATTTGTGTAATCCATAGTCCCTTTTTTGTCTCTTTTAATCCCTGTTTTATTTTTTTTGCTTGCTGTTTTACTGGTTTCAAGTGTTGCCTTTAGTTCTGGACATGCAACTCCATGCCCATGTAGCCAAAGGCAGAAATGTGGGTCCATGTGTGCAGAATGTGTAAAAAGATAAAAATAACACCTTGTAGTTAGAATATCGTTAGTATTGTTGAAAGATATCAGTCAGTACGTGTCCATGCACTAAATTAGTCCGACTCCTCAAATAGTTCGGCTCTAAATAAGCCTTCTACAGCCCAGGGAAACACCTTAATCCAATCGTGTTTGGTTTTTTGAAAAGTCGGACTAACACACCTGGATTAGGCAATTGGAAACTAGATCTCTCGAGGGGGTGTGTGTGGCAGGAGAGGACCCGTAGTATCACGTGTGCTACAGTCTCAACGCGCAGGATACAACCCAGAAGCAGATACCAGTCAATAAAACATAGCAACAATTGTAAGGAAGAGATGACTGTTTATTTGCTTCACAAATGAAAAGAACAAAACATTTTGAAGTGCATCTCTGGTAGGAAAAAAAAGTGACTTATTTAAGAAGGTAGCTAAGGAAATGTAGATTTCTGGTTTAATTCGGACTCCCAGACGAAATACGAATGAGCTGAAATAGACTGAAGCAGGTATATTAAAAGCGTACACAAACCTCTTCATGCTGCATTTGTGCAAGATGACTGATTCACTTCACGCACAACTAGAAAGATAGTCCAGAACAATAGCAACCTTCTTCTGTGAAGGGACGGCGTGGCGAAGTTGGTAGAGTGGCTGTGCCAGCAATCGGAGTGTTGCTGGTTACTGGGGTTCAATTCCCACCTTCTACCTTCCTAGTCACGTCCGTTGTGTCCTTGGGCAAGACACTTCACCCTTTGCCTCTGATGGCTGCTGGTAGCGCCTTGCATGGCAGCTCCCGCCATCAGTGTGTGAATGTGTGTGTGAATGGGTGAATGTGGAAATACTGTCAAAGCGCTTTGAGTACCTTGAAGGTAGAAAAGCGCTATACAAGTACCACCCATTTATCATTATTTATCATTCTTCTGGTTATCAGTCGGGGCACAAACGGTCTTTTCCTTTGGATTTAAATATCCTTCAATCAATCCACAGAGCCTTTTGGATGAACTTTAAGACATTCAAAAGTTTTGTTTCCATGATTTGCATCTGAAAATTCCTTCGAAAAAACTCTTCCGCCGGTCTTTCATTGTATCTGACCTGCATCCGCCCACATACAAACCCCGTTTCCTTATGAGTTGGGAAATTGTGTTAGATGTAAATATAAATGGAATACAATGATTTGCAAATCCTTTTCAACCCATATTCAATTGAATGCACTGCAAAGACAAGATATTTGATGTTCAAACTCATAAACTTAATTTTATTTTTTAAAATAATAATTAACTTAGAATTTCATGGCTGCAACACGTGCCAAAGTAGTTGGGAAAGGGCATGTTCACCATTGTGTTACATGGCCTTAGTAAACGTTTGGGAATTGAGGAGACACATTTTTTAAGCTTCTCAGGTGGAATTATTTCCCGTTCTTGCTTGATGTACAGCTTAAGTTGTTCAACAGTTCGGGGGTCTCTGTTGTGGTATTTTAGGCTTCATAATGCGCCACACATTTTCAATGGGAGACAGGTCTGGACTACAGGCAGGCCAGTCTAGTACCCGCACTCTTTTACTATGAAGCCACGTTGATGTAACACGTGGCTTGGCATTGTCTTGCTGAAATAAGCAGGGGCGTCCATGGTAACGTTGCTTGGATGGCAACATATGTTGCTCCAAAACCTGTATGTACCTTTCAGCATTAATGGCGCCTTCACAGATGTGTAAGTTACCCATGTCTTGGGCACTAATACACCCCCATACCATCACAGATGCTGGCTTTTCAACTTTGCGCCTATAACAATCCGGATGGTTATTTTCCTCTTTGGTCCGGAGGACACGACGTCCACAGTTTCCAAAAACAATTTGAAATGTGGACTCGTCAGACCACAGAACACTTTTCCACTTTGTATCAGTCCATCTTAGATGAGCTCAGGCCCAGCGAAGCCGACGGCGTTTCTGGGTGTTGTTGATAAACGGTTTTCGCCTTGCATAGGAGAGTTTTAACTTGCACTTACAGATGTAGCGACCAACTGTAGTTACTGACAGTGGGTTTCTGAAGTGTTCCTGAGCCCATGTGGTGATATCCTTTACACACTGATGTCGCTTGTTGATGCAGTACAGCCTGAGGGATCGAAAGTCACGGGCTTAGCTGCTTACGTGCAGTGATTTCTCCAGATTCTCTGAACCCTTTGATGATATTACAGACCGTAGATGGTGAAATCCCTAAATTCTTTGCAATAGCTGGTTGAGAAAGGTTTTTCTTAAACTGTTCAACAATTTGCTCACGCATTTGTTGACAAAGTGGTGACCCTCGCCCCATCCTTGTTTGTGAATGACTGAGCATTTCATGGACTCTACTTTTATACCCAATCATGGCACCCACCTGTTTCCAATTTGCCTGTTCACCTGTGGGATGTTCCAAATAAGTGTTTGATGAGCATTCCTCAACTTTATCAGTATTTATTGCCACCTTTCCCAACTTCTTTGTCACGTGTTGCTGGCATCAAATTCTAAAGTTAATGATTATTTGCAAAAAAAAAAATGTTAATCAGTTTGAACATCAACTATGTTGTTTTTGTAGCATATTCAACTGAATATGGGTTGAAAATGATTTGCAAATAATTGTATTCCGTTTATATTTACATCTAACACAATTTCCCAACTCATATGGAAACGGGGTTTGTACATTCTTGGTAGTAGTGTCATGTTCGTAGCGCAATACAAGATAATTTATTGATGTTGTGTACTATGTAACATTAACATAGCCATTAGAGACGTAATATTTGTAATAAGTGCCAATATTATCAGTTAAAACAGGTTGTAAATATCCGCAAATAGCTAGGGTGACATCATAGGTCAACCGGAAAATAAATTAATTTAACCAGGCTAAAAGGAAATAGCGTCTCCCAGTCTACGGGAGGCACGTGGCGTATGACCAATATTCGCATTAGAGAGAGTGCATGGATACCTGGACTTCACACGTAGGTGTGAAAATACAAAAACACAAACTATTTGAGAAACCAGACTAAGTTCATGGAAAGGTAGTGAATGTCTAACACCAGCTTGGATGATGACTAGGATGAAGAGGATTTCCTGTTTGAGAAGGGTGATCTAAACCTGTGGGCCGAGCCAGTCCAGTGGGTGAAGCTGCTCCACAGACACCTCATCTCCCTCATTCTGGCCTACAAGCAGACCCGTGAGTCAGAAAGTACCGAGCTGGGCCAGCTTCATCAACTCTCCACACTGACCTCCAAGGCCCAAGCCAAGGTCATGAGCACAAAGGAAGCTCTCAGATCCCTCCCTGTCCTACCCCAGTTCTCCTGCACCATGGAGCACGCTCGCCTGGCACTGCAGCAGCACAGAGCCACTCTGGCGCTGGATGTGCTGGAAACACTGAGGTTGGAGAGAAGACACATTGAGCAAGAATCCAACTCAGAAAAATATCTTCAGTGATCATGCGACCTCTAACTGGGTTTGGGATCTGTTTTTTTTTTTTTTTGGGGGGGGGGGGGGGTTATCATTGTATAATTTACCATGTGCTTGCCTCTTTTCACTGAGTTTTAATTTGTATGACCCTTGATGACTGACAATTAAATACATGTCAAAATAATGTTGAGCCCAGTGTATTATTGTATTAAAGGTGTCACCTTAAGGGCGCCAAGAGGTGAAGAAGGCAGGTTTACACTGTACAAAACCTTGACATTTATGAGGTATTTTAATAAAATAACTGTTCTATCGTGCACCACTGGAATCCAAAACTCTCATTTTAACAGCCTTGGAAATGAGTAGGATAGGGCTCCTCTAGGGTTACACTAAATTTAAAAATGCCAAAGTAGCAAATAATTGCAGTTTTACTTAATCGTTTAAAAATACCCTGTGTTTATTTTTCACACTATAGTAACTGTTACAAAAAAGCTCAGTTAGGATAATACATAATGTCGGTTATAGAGAACATTTAAGTCCTTTATATATTGAATCGAAATAATGAAATTGAATTGGGGTGGCGTGGCTCGATTGGTAGAGCGACCGAGCCAGCAACTTAAGGGTTGCAGGTTGGATCCCCACTTCTGCCATCCTAGTCGTCGTGTCCTTGGGCAAGATACTTTACCCACCTTCTCCCAGTGCCACCCATACTTGTTTAAATGTAAATGATAATGGGTTTCACTATGTAAGGCGCTTTGAATCACTAGAGAAAAGCACTATATAAATATAATATCCTTCACTTCAATACTTTGGTGCATTTGCACAAAGCAAACTATAACTTTCTACCCAAAAATGTACAACAATTTTTCTCAACAAAAGAGGAGAAATATAACCTCACATTTGTATGCACATACAAAACTTAGAGCTTTTAGTACAAAGGTATGAACTTAATTGGTTCTTGAACATGGTTTGTAAACCGAAAGGTGTAGAAGTTACAGTAAAGCATAGTTAACCATAAGAATCAATGAAAACATGAATTGATTCTAGTCTCGAAAAAGTCCATATTTTATTATTTTATATATACACCGTACAGTATATCAAACCAACATAAGAGGGTAATGACTCAAAAATATATTTTTTTATTATCCAAACACAACATTACTGCAAGCTTACAGTAGATGTCAACAAGCACAGTCTCATTAGCGCACTCCCAAAACGTTAACCACCATGTTGCTACAATAAAAAACAAAAAAAGGAAAATCATTGAATCTTGTGTCTGCAAATATGTGTGGCGTTGTTGAGAACTCTGGGAATTTTGTAGTGATAAAACGGGCAGTGACTTCACGTAGTCGCCGTTAGCGTTACCACAAACTAGCAGTGTGAGGCGATACTTCATCATCTTGTGTCCCGGTAGTGCTTTCTCCTTCACCGTAATAAAGGTCGGCTGTGGCATCCTTTTTCATCTCATCAGAATTAAAGACTTGCTGCAGAACAAAGCCCCCTTCGCTGATGAAAGCAAGCCGGAAGATAACTGGCTAAAACGCTAGCTCGAAGCGGTTGTCTAGCTACCCGAAGCTATACTGCGACACTGTGAGAGTTTAGACACAAAGAGTATCTGATCTCTTAAGAGTCACACAGCTCTGACAGGCGCAATGTTCGACAATTGTGGAAATAACTCGTAAGAATTGCCGCTCGTCATTGAAGCTCTTCAAAAAGGCTGCACCTCTTTGTACAAAATGTAAACAGGAAGTGACGTAGGGGGCCCGGCCTCTTCAAAATGGCCACACTTGATGGTTTCAAACGTCATACATAATGAATGACTGAATGAAGCTTTCGTACAACAAGACATGGTTAACACACAGAGGCATATTTGGCTTGATGTAAACGTTTGTAAACCAAAAAGGTCGCAATCGTAAGTCAATGTTCTACTGTATTAAAAGGATTAAGTAAAGAAGTAAAAAAATGTACTAATATGATCCAGTTTAAAAACTGTTCAAATTCAATATTTACAAAGTATAAGGAATAAGAATTCTGATAAACATCTTGAACCTTATTAAAAAATAAAATAATCTTATTTTGTGAGTCAAAACTTAGAGATTGAGCACAGGAAGTGAACAGATGTGTTACAAGTTGCTATGCTATTGTACCATATTGTAAGTATGCATGTTCGAAATAAAATCAAATTTTGCAAACAAACGGCCACTGTATCTGCCTAAATGATTTGCTGATTACTTCAAGCAGGGCTAACCAAAGTTTGGCCTGGGGACATTTGCAGCCCTGCAGCTTGTTTTTTTTTTTATTGACCAGCAACAGATTCTAAAATACAAAAATAAACAAGTAAACTAAGATAAAAACAGCAAAAGGTGGAGAACATTGAGAAAAAGTATAAATGTTGATAGTAATATGCTTTGTCAGCTATACAAAACATGTTAAAGTGTATACATGGGTGTTTTTTAGGAACTGCCTGCTGTAAAGATTAAACAAAAAGACAATATTAAAATATCCAAATGGTCCCCACAGCCTTAACCGTCTAGCTCAGGGGTCCCCAAACTATTTTTTATTTTTTTAATTATTAGTATTTTTAAACTGTCCTTTCTAATGTTTTTTCTACCGCTTGTTACTCTCGGTGTCTCCTAGCCCCTCAGGCACATCATATTGTCTAAAAATGCATTTTCCCATTGATGAAATGACATCACTGACAGAACTGTGTATATACAAAAACCCCAAAACCAGTGAAGTTGGCACGTTGTTTAAATCGTAAATAAAAACAGAATATAATGATTTGCAAATCCTTTTCAACCTATATTCAATTGAATAGACTGCAAAGACAATATACTTAACGTTCTGACTGGAAAACGTTATTTTTGGCAAATATTAGCTCATTTGGAATGTGATGCCTGCAACATGTTTAAAAAAAGCTGGCACAAGTGGCAAAAAAGACTGAGAAAGTTGAGGAATGTTCATCAAACACTTATTCGGAACATCCCATAGGTGAACAGGCTAACTGGGAACAGGTTGATAAGGATTTGCAAATCATTGTATTCTGTTTTATTTACAAATTACACAACATGCCAACTTCACTGGTTTTGGGTTTTGTATATGCTGAGGGGTGCAAAAAAGGCCTGGAAATACATTTTAAACAAAAACAGAAATTTTACCCAATGGTCTAAGTAAGACATGAATGTATGTAGCTGTATTATTTATCCTAGTAGGATCCCAGTACGGAATGTGTGGCCACAACACTTACCATATCTTCAAATAGTAGGAATATATTGGAAACAAAATGCCAAAAATCCACATTTGTATTTGTATTGTGGTGCAACAAAAGGCAATAAAAATGCCTTTGGCTACTCCGAAGGTGGTGATATGCCACCTGATGAGCTCAAACTTCAAATCAGAGTTAATGTTTGCGGCCTCAGAATTTCCCCTTAAAGTCCTAATGTGGTGATTATGCGGCGACAAAGGCAAGGAAGTGTGAAAGCAAGTGTTCTCGCCCAAGTTGCACGTTGCGGCCGTACTTTGGCTCCTTGTGTATACTCATACGAGCTGGTGTTTACCCGGTGTTTAATGACGCCGTCAATTGGACTGTGGTTTGTCTTTCCTTCTCGTTATGTAATTTGGAGGACAGCACAATGGGCTACTGTCCTGTGTGTGCGTGCGTGTGTTCATGGTGCCCACAGGCAGATGGACCCCTCTCCCTCCCTGCTAGCCATGTTCCTTCTTACAGTAAAGCTTGCGTAATGTTTTGGAACAGCCCTGCATCCCCCAATAAAAACAGAGCGGTGTGATTTAGAGCACTTTCCGTGGACACGTTGAAGGGTTTTCTCAAGAGCCTCGCTGTGTCTGTCCTTCATATTTAAGTGTTTATCTTGAGGCGGCCAATGGGGTAAACGGTCGCAGGGCAGCCCTCGGCTTAATTTTAGGCTTGGTAGTGCAGCACAGTAGTAGATTCCAAATTCTTCTATCATATTTTCCCCCTGCCTGTTACTATTGCTCTTTCCTCTTGGTTTTCTAAGAAATGTTTTATTGCCTGTCTTGCAATTATAATTCCAAATTGAAAAGGACATAATGGCTTCTGGTGTGGCAGTAACCAGCAATTTACGGTAGCAGGCTGTGCATTTTACACCCAGTCGCATGCATCTACTCTGCTTTCTCCAGAAGTGTGTGACTTTTGGTTTTAGTTGCACCAAATGAGACATGTTTGCAGCCTCACATCATTTTGCTCAGCAGAGGGCGCCATAATACCTTTCAGTTTCCATCGTGGCCTCAAGGGGGCGGTGTTGCTCTTTTGCACATTTTTAAAAAACCTGCATTCTTTCATTCAGGCCTGCTAGATTTTGAACAAGTTGGAAAAGGAAAACAAAAGAAGAATGCAGTGAACATTTCTAACCATGGTGTGTTTTATTTACTTTTATTGAAATCATAATTGTTTGTAGGAAATTCACGTGTAGGTCATTTCCACTGCTTGGTCCTCAGTGGGTCGCATTCTGCAGCAGGCTGTTGTTGTACTGCTTGAATAGATTATGCAACCAGTGGAGGCTAAAAATGGTCTTGCACTCTGCCTGGACTCATACTTGCGGTCTCACCCCATCCACAGGGAGAGTTTCCTTCCATTGCAAATACATATGTATGCTTCCAAGTGTGGTGGCCCAAAGGCAGGGCTGGTGTGTTGTTGATGCTGGTTCAAAACCCTTCACTTCTTGAAGGAAGTCCAAATATTTGCGACGACCCATTTCCTGTAGTCCCATTAGTGACTCTTTACTAGAATGACGGAGGGAAATGTGCATGTTTTTATGGTGGTTCAATCCAAATACTGATGTATTGATACCACATTGGATCAATACTAGCCTAATGAGTAATATTTTAAAATTATATGTTATGTTTATTATCATAAATATTTTTTATTTACACGATTGTCTTTAAATAAAGTTGATTTGATTTGATTATTATTGCTAAATACAACAAGAGAATCATTCTTGAACAGGTCAAGTCTTTTGAGTGGCTCTTTTAAGTGAACGACGAAAACAGATTCACAGTTGCAAGAAAATGCTCCAAATGTATAAAATGTTTATAAGTAATTAAAATGTCCCACACATGTGCACCATTTGACTGGACTAGAAGATTCACATGTGTATCTTGCTTTATTAATGTATTTTATATACATACAGACATGTTATGTTAGGGCTGTCAAAAATAAGGAGTTAACTTGTAATTATTCACAAAACAAATATTGCATTAATGATGCAGCTGAGATAGGCTCCAGCTACCCCCGCGACCCCAAAAAGGGACACGCGGTAGAAAATGGATGGATGGATGGATGTATACACACCGATTAATCACACTTTATTTTGACCGTACTTGCTCTTTTACCTTAACCATGGATGTTTACCTGACAGGCCTACCTAAGGTTGTTTTACAGTCAAGTCAGTGATCAGGTCCAAGCACACGTCGGTGCAAAGATGAGCGATGTGTGCTGGCTTCACAATAAACCCTGGCGGGACGTTGGATAAAACTTTTACCAAGTTTTGAGCAAGTAAACCAAGTGCATTGAAGTAACATTTAGAGAATGTTCCTGGATGACATTCCAACCAAAAATTGCATTTGTGTCTAAATATTGGGGTCTTTTTTGTTTATTAATTTTAATCATGTGAGTAATAATCTGTGATTAATCATGATAAATCCACATTCAAAAGTGTGATTAATCTAAAAAAAAGTAATCATCTGACAGCACTAGTTACTTTTGTAATTATTGTTTTCATATTTTTGTGTACTTGTGATCCACAAAGTTTAGGTACAGCTTCAAATATTGCAGCTTCACCACATCGCAGATGCGGATTTTTGGGGATATATATCCATCCATCCATTTTCTACCGCTTGTCCCTCTCTGGGTGACGGGGGGCTGGAGCCTATCTCAGCTACAATCGGGCGGAAGGCGGGGTACACCCTGGACAAGTCGCCACCTAAATTGCAGAGCCAACTCAGATATACAGACAACATTCACACTCACATTAAGTATATTTTACATTTTTGGTTCTAAATTTATGAAGTCAAAATAACATACATCCATAAACGTGGATGCATATGCTAAAGTGCAATATATTTATCTGTACAGTAATCTATTTATTTATATCTGCACCTTATTGCTCTTTTATCCTGCACTACAACAAGCTAATGCAACGAAATGTCGTCATTATCTGTACTGTAAAGTTCAAATTTGAATGACAATGTCTCTAAGTCTAAGATAAAAATGGCTAAATAACCAAAAACATATCAGGTATTGGCCACTAGATGAGCCCAAACCAATCAGAGCATGCAGTTCAGTATTGTGGCCACTGATTGGTTGAGGCAGCATTACTATATTGGGTTAAGATTGTTAAGGTGACTAAAGGGTGTTATTTCATATTTCATATTTAGAAAGCTCTCGTTATGTTGAAAAATGTATTATTGTTTCAGAATAATTCCCACTAACAGTGTATATATTAGTTTGAATTGTTGTATCTTATAGCTACCAGATAATAAAACCAAGTAACTTTAAAAAGTGCAAAAGTACAATAACAACAAAAATAGTCCTTATGTCTTGCATGTATGGAGGAATTGACAACAAAGAATATATAATGTCTTTGAATGGATTTTTTTTTTTTTTTTTTTCCCAAAAAGAGAAAAGGGGAGGAGGCGACTCAGGCAAAAGTTTGCTCCGACTTCCCGTCGCTCCTCCCCGGCCACCGGCAGGCATTTAAAGCCTCCTGAGAGCCTGCAGCTCGCAGTGAAGCACTTTTGGCTCCGCGCTTCTCAAAGGGGAGGAATCGCCACAATTTACTACTCACCCAAAAACTCTTTAAGCAACTTTCCGCAACTCTTTCCACCTCCACCCAAAAACCAGTCGTGGCACAAAGTAGCGCACGTCGCAGTGCAGCCTGCTCGTTCCTCCATGAAAGAAGGAGTGCACCAGCAAGTTTGGGGAAGCGACATGTCCGCCGCCGTCTTGTCCGCCTTCTACGACATGGACATGCTGTACAAGGTAGCTTGAATTCATCCCAACTGTTTGCTGCAACAAGTTGCAGCCGTCTGACTAATAAATGTGTTATTTTGCAGCAGGATAAAAGCACGAACATGAACGCTCTGCACATCAACAGCATGCTGGACAAGAAGGCGGTGGGAGCCCCGGTCGCCGCTCCGGGCTCCGGCGGCGCTTTTACGCCGGGATTTTTCCGCAGAAACTCCACCAGCAACTTGGAGGCGCTGAACAAATACAACATGAGCTCCTCCTACGGCATGAAGGAGAACACTTCCAGCGGGACCACGTCGCTCATGAACAAGGAGAACAAGTTCCGTGACCGCGCCTACAGCGACAACGGGGAGCGGGCCGCGCTGCAGCAGAAGGCGGGCTCGCAGATCAACTCCACCCGCTACAAGACGGAGCTGTGTCGGCCCTTCGAGGAGAACGGCTCCTGCAAATACGGCGAGAAATGTCAGTTCGCGCACGGCTACCACGAGCTGAGGAGCTTGTCCCGTCACCCCAAGTACAAAACGGAGCCGTGCCGCACCTTCCACACCATCGGCTTCTGCCCCTACGGTCCCCGGTGTCACTTCATCCACAACGCCGACGAGCGTCGACCGGCGCCTAACGCCAACGTGCAGGCGGGGGAGGCGCGCTCCGCCCGGGAGATGTGCGGCTACAACCACCGGGACATCCTCCCCGCTCAGTGCTACAGCCAGAAGGAGCGACCCAAACTGCACCACAGTCTCAGCTTCTCCGGCTTCTCCAGCCAGCACGACCTGGAGACGCCGCTGCTCGACAGTCCCACGTCGCGGACGCCGCCGCCGCCCGCCTCCAGCTTCTACGACTCGGTCTCCTGCATCAACAGCGCCTTCTCCTTCCCGGGACAAGACTTAAAAGCCTTGCTGGCCGTTCACACCTCCGGCAGCTACTCGAACAACCACTCGGCCGGCGCCCACTTTAAGAGCATGCAGAGCGGCCTGTGTCCTCCCTCCCCCCCGGCCTACAATATGAGCCACTTGCAGGCGCTGCGACGCCTCAGTGAGTCCCCGGTGTTTGAGCCTCCTCCCAGCCCGCCTGACTCCCTCTCTGACCGGGACAGCTACGCTAGCGGGTCCCTCAGCTCTTCAGGGAGCCTCAGCGGCTCCGAGTCCCCCAGTCTGGACGCTGGGAGACGTTTGCCAATCTTCAGCAGGCTGTCGATTTCTGATGACTAAGCGTGTCATCCATTTCTGATGACTAAGCGTGCTATAAATATATATATACATATGTGTATGTATACTGTATATATATGCATATGTATGTCTATGTATATATATATGTATATATATATGTATATGTATATGTATATGTATATGTATATATATATATATATATATATATATGTATGTATGTATGTATGTATGTATGTATATACATACATATATATGAATGTATATATATATGTATACATATATATATATATATATATATATATATATATATATATATATATATATATATATATATACATACATACATATACATTCATATATATATATATATATATATATATATATATATATATATATATATATATATATATATATATATATATATATATATATATAATTAATGGGTGGGTGAGTATTCCCGCTCTCCCAAGCCAGCTTCCACCATGCTGAAGTGCCTTTGAGCAGCTGACGTGACCTCCCTGGTGGGGGGCACAGTGAGGAAAGTTCCACCCGCAGGGATCAATGAGTATCCTTGTTGTTGTTTTTTCCCCTCTTTTTATGTAATATAGCTGTATTCAAACTTTAGATAGCAAACAGAAGGCATTCCATCAGTGCCTTGCCCAAGGGTTCATGCCAGCCCCCTTTTTGGGATTAGACGTGTGAACCCGACTTGACAAGCTGAACAGACTATAAGCGGGCCGATTTCCTCCCATCCTGCCAAGAATATGCCTAGACTCAAAGTAACACCTTTTTTTTGTTGTTGTTCAAAGTGCATTTTTCTTTTCTTCTCTGAAAGCTTCAACTTCCATTCCATACCTGTCTTTTCACAGCAGCGCCACCCAGTGGTTCGTTTGGTTAGTGTAGTTGGTTGCTTGGTTGAAAAGCACTCTTGAGTTGGGTTCATGTTGGGGAAATCGCTGCTGATGGTTAAAATATATATTTTTGTAGCTGTTTTTGAGTGATTTGCATAGCGGTGCATAACTGGCTATGGACTATTTAACTTATTTATTATCTTGTGAAACAAGTATAGGCTACATTGGTAATTTGTGTCCATACTGTATTTATCAAGTATGATGAAGCAATAGATCTATATTCTTTTATGTTTAAATTATGATCGCCATTATTAATCTACATAAAGTGGAGTGTATGTTCTTTTCACAGTAATATATATTGTTTCTCCTTTTTTTGTAACTTCACCTGGTTATTGTAAATGAGTTAAAAAAAAAAATCTTAATTTAAGAGAACGTATGTATTTATTTCATTAATGTTCTTTGTTTACGTTTATTAAAGTTTGCGTAATTGCTGTTTGCTTCTGAGCTTGTGTGTCAATGCTGTAGAAGGCTTTTTTTTATTCTTTCCCTATTTAGATGATTCTTTAGAATGTAAACAATGTGGTTGTACAGACCGTCCAAACCTTTAGTTTTTTTTATCGGGATCAGTGACAAAGAATCCAAGTCAATAAATTAACCAAAAAGTATTTTTCTTTGATTTTCTGTTTGCACGAGGTCACACTGTGATTCCCGCCACGTGCTCAAGAATGTAGCAATCCCATGTGCCCCAGTATTATTGTGTAGTGCCTATGGGGCTCACCAACATGCCTTTAAAATTAACCAAATAAAGTATTTTTCTTACATGGCATCTTTTATACGCAGGTTGAAATGAATGTAGTGTCAGATTCTATTTTTCTAAAGGTTGTTACCACTCTGAAAACAACAGCCGTAACCTTTCTTAGTCCCCATTCCTCTTCTTTTGATTGTTTTCTTTCTGCTTTTCGGTCTTTTTGATATCAAAATGTAGTTTGAGTGTTGAGTTTGCTGCAGAGGGAAGTGGTTGAACATGTCTGGTTTGTACATAGTAGGTACAGGGGGATGCGCACTATGTACTTTTGACTACTTTATCAGAAGTAAAGCTTTTTGAATGTAACAATGGACAAAAAGACAACAGGAGTTGTTTTTGGGGGGGTCAGTTCACTACAAATTGAGTGTGAGACTGTTTGTACTGTACATTTTTTTTGTAGTTCTCCCAATAAAAAACATTTTGGAAAAAAATAAGTGCCTTTGCTTTAATTTCAACATTTAGATCAGTTCCTGGTATGCAAACTTCCATTCTTTAGACCCCACAGTTAAACCTCCTCTGGTTCTCGTCAGTTTTACCACATGGCTGTCATGGCTATTTTTCCTTGTAGTACACAAAAAATACAAGCAGTAACTTTTTACAGCAAAAGCAAAAAGAACTGAGCTGCGACTCAAGACCATATGAATCCAACATGTCACCTGCACTATCTGATAATTAACATTCATGATAAAACACCTTCTTTAAGGCTAACAACTGTCTAAATGTAATATGTTTATTATTGTATTGTGTAAACATACACAATAAGCGTCCTTAACTGAACAATGTTGCAGTCTAAAACACAACCTTTGTCAATAGCGATAAGTATAAAATAATTATACTCGCATATTACAGATACAAAGTCTCCAAGGCAGAAGGTTATTGGAAAGTATCCAGTAACAAACGTGTCCACATCATTTAGCTGAGTCATGAGAGTCACACGCTATAGGCTACTAGGAGCGAACAGCTACACAACAGGTAAGCATACAATAGCACACAAGCTAGACATACGTAATGTGAGTCCTTAGTTGAGCAATACTGCAGTCTAAAACACTGCATTAGCAATACAAACAAGTATCAAATAATTATGGTTGCATATTACCTACAAATACTCTTCAAGGCAGAAGCATACTGTATTAGAAAGTATCCAGTAACAAACGTGTCTGTGTCATTCAATTTTACTGTGTCATGAGCTTAATTTATTGAATTATTGTGGTCGCTACGTGTCTCCAAAAAAAATACCACTCTACTTCAACTTAAAAACAGAATACGTTTGTGTTTTTCATACCTTCCATTGTTCTATGATTAAGTAATTTCACTTGAACATCCAACACTGCAAAATGATAAAAGTATGTATAAGTCGTGCTGATATCGTATCGGTATGGGGCACTACTCAAGGGTCCTATGTCGGAAGGGAAAACGTTGTTTTGTCTCATGAAAGAGGTAAACAACATGACCTCATGGAAGTGTCAATAAAATCTGAGCGTGACTATCTTTGGAGTTGCAGGGATTGGGTTATGTATCTGTTGTAGTCAATGATCCGCTATGGATGGCTGATCTAAGGAGTTAGGCCTGGAATGTTTCAGGAGCCAAGCAGGTCAGCTTTGCCATCAGGGTTTAAAACCTCTGATAAGCGATACTTTACGATACCACATTTTAACAGCCAGCAGAGCAAGAACACGCTCAGGTGAAGTGCATTCCAAAATACACAAGGATTCCATTAGGATTTTAGAAGTATTTGGACACTGACACTTTTTACGACTTTCCACCAAAGCAGATTCACAGTACAGTGGTACCTCAACTTGAGTGCTGTAAAGTAATAAAAGCTGTCTCTTGGCTAATTGTTGTACTTTAAGTTGCAAACTAAAATATGAGGTACAATCATCCCCGCCAATAGCTGACGTAGCAAGTATCACATTGAACCCCGTAATATTGACTCATAATATTGGGGCGGCATGGCGTGGTGGGTAGAGCAGCCGTGCCAGAAACTTGAGGGTTGCAGGTTTGCTCCCCGCCTCCATTTGCCATCCAAATCACTGCCCTTGTGTCCTTGGGCAAGACACTTAACCCTTGCCCCCAGTGCCGCTCACAATGGTGAATGAATGTTTGGTGGTGGTCGGAGGGGCCATAGGCCATGCTTCCGTCAGTCTACCCCAGGGCAGCTGTGGCTACAAATGTAGCTTACCACCACCAGGTGTGAATATGGAGGGAATGAATGATGGGTTCCCACCTCTCTGTGAAGCGTGTCTAGAAAAGCGCTATATAAATCTAATCCATTAATATTAAAACATCTGGTCAGAACGAAGCAGAACGAGTCTCACGGCAGTCAATAATGTAAAAATAATATCTAAAACTGAAAACATAGAAAAGCTGCTGATGCTGTGAGTTGGAATGAGACACTGTAAAAGTCCACTTCCCAAACTAAATGTTGTACATTATTATTATGTTGCTTCATAAAACCAAAACGTTTTAGTAGTACATTCCATTGTATTGTTTTTATACAATATTTTTAATCTAAAAGTTTATTTTTATTTTTTAAAAGGCATGTTACATGTTAAAATTGTGCAGTTGTTGTTGTTTTTTTTTGGGGGGGGGGGGGGGTTTAGGGGGGAGGAGTATATTTATAGCTAGAATTCACTGAAATTCAAGTGTTTCTTATATATATATAAAATAAATACTTGAATTTCAGTGAATTCTAGCTATATATCTATATATATCTATTTTATATATATATATATATATATATATATACATATATATATATATATATATATATATATATATATATATATATATATATATATATATATATATATATATATGTATATATATATATATATATATATATATACACATATATATATATATATATATACACATATATATATATATATATATATATATATATATATATATATATATATATATATATATATATATATATATATATATATATATATATATATATATATATATATATAATAAATACTTACATTTCAGTGTTCATTTATTTACACATATACACATACATAACACTCCTCTACTCATTGTTGTATTTGAAAGTGCAATGCTTTGCAGCCAGTAGCACAGCCTTTAAAGGTGCATAGTATGGGCAGCATCTGTGAAATTTAATTTGCAGGAAAGGAGTGAGTTTAGAGTTGAATTGTCCATCCTCGTTCTATTCTCTGTCACTCGTCGTCGCCATGACTGTCTCTTCTTCGTCTCCTTCTTGTGTGCGCAGTTGTGCACTCTCCAAATGCCGTAGATGTTATGATGTGACTGGGCCGGCACGCTGTTTATATGAAGAAAAAGCGGACGTGACGAAAGGCTGTCCTCACTCAGGTCCGCATGGACCTGGAGAGGGCGTGCCTGTTGTCCGGCTGGAAATTGGGAGAAATTCGGGGAAATGGTTGTCCCGGGAGATTTTCGGGAGTGGCACTGAAATTCGGGAGTCTCCCGGAAAATTCGGGAGGGCTGGCAAGTATGGCCATCACAACCATTTAAGTTGACGTACGATTTTTCTAAGTGATGTTTTTAGTCGAGCCTCTTGATTTTGAACAAGTTCCATCCCATGTTGGTTGTGAAATTAAACATTTGTTGTGCCGGGTTTAAAAAAGTGCAGCAGCTAAATATGTTGTTACGCTCAGTGGTTTTAAAAAGCAGGTGACATTTTTTTCATCTTTGTTCACCAACCTCAGCCCTGATTGGATTATTCCAATGTCTAGACCACGCACTAATCTCTCACCCGTGTATACATCACGCCGCAAGTTTTCCAGGAACCCCCTGAAAGAATAAGTGCTTTCTGCAGGCGGCGGGCTGGAGTTATCAGGGCCAGCAAAGGCATTAGGAAAATAAAAGGGCCCAGGAGTCATGCAGTCCCTGGAGTTCACGCCAAGATAAGGTGGGCTGATAAGCGGCCTGGCAAATATTTACTGTGTCCTCAGTATTTCATAATGATGTGTGTTTATCAGCGCACAGCCAATGCTGCACAATGCTGCCTGCTGTGCCAAGTAGGGTACCTGTGACTCATTGTGTGTGTGTGTGTGGGTACCTGTGACTCATTGTGTGTGTGTGTGTGTGTGTGTGTGTGTGTGTGTGTGTGTGTGTGTGTGTGTGTGTGTGTGTGTGTGTGTGTGTGTGTGTGTGTGTGTGTGTGTGTGTGTGTGTGTAAAATGAAGCAGAGTGTCAATCACTAAACCTACATGTTATGCATGATGAAGTGTTCCTACACATAAAAGATAATCTCCAGCTCCACATGGACAAGTGTGCATGCTGGGGTCTTACTGGTTAATGAGTCTGGAGCTGCGACAATGAAAGGAAATTCTCTGACTTGTGATTAAGGCAGGAAGAACAGCAGTTCCTGGCCGCCGCCCATTTCCACCTCTTCTCTGTCCTACTGTTTGTCCTCCTCGTTCGGTTTCCTTTCTCCTCTGTAGTGGCAGCCAGCGGCTTCTAGAAGTTACTATTTGTGTTCCACCGCCGCGTTTGGGGAAGCTCAGCTCGTCCTGGTATTGTTTTGGGTAGGCCGAGGGCCGACGTGGGGTCAGGCAATCATTGCTCATACTTTATTGTGCTGCAGCCAAAAGTTCTACGGCACAATAATAAACATAAAACATGAAAATACGGATTATATGGATATCAATAAGTCACCAGTGTCCAAAGTGCAGCCTGTGAGCCATTTTAGAAATGCATCATTTTTTTTATTGGCCCTCTGTAACATTACAGGGGGAGAAGGAGACGGCACGGAGGCAGGGACGTCGTTAGCTTGCAGCGTGTTTATTGAAATATATAAACAAAGTGTGTGACTAATCCAAATGTCTACGGTATGACTATGTGTAGCGATTATATGTGGAGTGTTACCAGGTGGTGTTGAAGGTGGTGCGGAAGTCCAGAAAGGGCAAGGCAGGCTCGGAGGTCCAGGGACAGGCAGGAGGTCAAGGGCTGGAGCGTGACGTCGTTGTCCGTGGGCAGGCGTGAGGTCGAGATCCAGGAAGGCAGCAGGGAGTCCAGAGGGGATCCGGGGAGACGAGACACACAGCACGAAACCAGGTGATGACGAAGGGCTCCTGAATGACGACACAGGACAAGAGACAATAAGCACAAGGGAGGGAAAACACAAAGAGCGAGGAAGCACATAGGCAAGGAAGATAGAAACGTGTAAGGCTTACTGTACAGGTACAAATAGCTACGTTCTGGCACTGGAACGCAGGACGCGCTGGCTTATGAAGGCAGGGGTCTCATCAGCGTCAGGAGTGTTGATTGAAGAGTGAGTGCAGCCGCGCGTAGGCAGCAGGTGTTTGCACCATAACACCCTCGGTATATTCTAAAAATAAAACAATCATTTCCACCTTGATTTAAAAACAATAATTTGTTCTTGAACAGCGTTTGTAAATAGAAAAGTATATTGAAGTAAATTTTTCCATGAGAAACGATGTAAACATAATGTGTTCCAGCCTCGACAAATGTCTATATTTTAGTTCAAGTTTGTACACTTTAAACACAATATAAAGCGCCACTTTTGTTTATCAAGCACACAAAGGGATAATGGGTCTACTTAAAATTTTAAAGTAAAGTCAGAACAACAACAACTAGCTGAACCGTCCTCCTTTGTAGCCACCCTGCTGACACACACGCACACACATACACACACTAGTCACTAGCGCTGTGGTGCAGTCAGTTTCAAATCACAAAACTTTTGTAATTGTGTCTATCATTCACAATCTTTGTGTGAGACAAGAAGGAATATGTTTATCCTTTGTAATGCATTCTGAGTCGTAAATAAACGCTAGCTAAAGTCAGCAAACAAGCTTCATACCAAAGCATATTTTTATTCAATATGTGGTTTGTAAATCGAGACGTTTGTGCAATACGAAGGTCCTAAATCAAGGTTCCACTGTATTAATGATGTACCTCAGTTTTTGTACGCCTGACTTTTTGGATAAAGCTGTTTTCCACAAAAAAGTTTCCAATATTTTTTGTACGTAAGTAGGTAACATGTATTTGTGTAGCACAAAAAGTGCTTCACGACACAGTTAAAATAACATAAATTACTCCTAAGTACTGTCTTAATTACTTGTATACTGTCTTAGTTATCGTACGTCCAAACATTGCTCATACTCGAACGTTTGCCTGCGTATCATTGAGTGGCCAAACAAAGACTCCAAAATGTTGGTGACTTCATACTTTTTATTTATTTAGTACGACTGCAAAAAAAAAGCCACTTTGGGGCCAAAGAAAGTTGCGAGTGCAAACACTTTGCTAAAGAATGTGAGTCACTTTTGGGTTAAAGGAGCCATACGTAATGATTTCATGTCAAGTCATCATTAAATTGCCCTGATAAGTCAAAAGGCATTAATAAATCATGTTCTTTTCGAATACCTTTATAACTGATAATGGTAGTTCAGCCGGGATATGCTAATTTCAAAATTAGATTTACAGCCCCGGAATCTTGTTTAATTTCCATGCCCCGCCCAGGTGTCTCCAAAAACATAATAAGTTTGTGTTTTTCATACCTGCCATTGTTCTATGTTTAAGTAATTTTAAGTTTAAGTCAACCCTTTACTAACATTCAACACTGCAAAATAATAAAAGTATGTATGAGTCGTGCTGCTTTCGTTTCGGCATGGGGCACTACTCAAGGGGTCCAATATCGGTATCATATCGGAAATCAAAAAGTTGTTTTGACTCATAAAAGAGGTAAACAACATGACATCATGGAAGTGTCGATAAAATCTGAGTGTGACTATTTTTGGAATTGCAGGGATTGGGTTGTGTATCTGTTGTAATCAATGATCCGCTATGGATGGTTGCAAATGAAAGTCAGAGGTGTAAAAAAAAAAATACAACAACTGGACAGCTGAGTTATCATAATCAGCTCACTGTTGAATGTTAAATAAAAAATAGATTTTTATCATTGTCCAAATTCACATATGAACACACACTAAAGCCCTAAAAATGGTTAACGTTGAGTACCTGCATCAAAATGTGAAAGGTACCCATCCCTACTCACCTGTAACACAAAAGATGTGTGGATGTTTTACTCCGATAGTTTTGCATACATTGACCTACGATAAATCGGATTTAGCATCTTAACACTAGAAGTCCCAGCATTTTTCTGTCTACCTAGAAGACCCAGAGAGGGGTCATTTGGCCCGACGCTTTTCCCGAATGCACTAATCACTCATTTTGTTATGGTAATGAGGCTGTTAGGGGCAGTTTGTCTAGGTAGACAGAAAAATTATACATGTGGGAAATGCCGAAAGGAGCAATGGCAGTGCCAGGATTGTGAGTGACTGCTCAAATGTATGTCAGTCACGTTTACATGGACATGGTTTTTCATTCTTTGTAAATATGCTTTTTTCTTTGTAAATTTTTTTTTTAAACTATTTTTGGCACACAAAAATAACAATTGCTTCTGCAACAACCCTCCACACCAAAACTGGGAAAACAGTTGCTTTTTCATTCTTTGTAAATATGTTTTGTTTTGTATTTTTTTTAACAATAAATGTCAGAGTGTTGATCCCTTCATTCTGTTGATCCTTGCAAAAACACACACAACCTACCTCAGAACTAAAGCTTGAGCTGTAAGGTCCCCTCCCCCACACAGGCTCAAGTGGCCCCCTGCCGTGTGCCACTAACAGCCACATTTTCATAACAAAAGGAGTGTCCACAGGGGGGACTAGGGGTCAAATGACCCTCTTGTGTGTTTTCTAGGTAAAAGTGTCAATTGACCCTTCTCTGGGACTTCGCGTGTTAATTAAATGCACAAAATGTATCAAACTGGCCTAAAGTGGGAAAAACATCCTTTTTCTGGACACCTTTGCCTTATTGTGAGTCTACACACAGTGCATGTAGTATTATGACATGAGAAACTGTATTGTGTAGAGCGGGGGTGTCAAACTCATTTTAGCTCAGGGGTACGTGGAGGAAAATCTGGGATTCTGGGAGTCTGGGATTGAACAAAAAAATCTCTTCTCGGTATCAAATACCTCCTTTGTCATATCCACAAATCAATCCAGTGATAACTCAAAAAACCATAAGAAAAGCAGGTATAAACTATTCAAAAGGGTTAAAATTTCTCGTTTTTGACAGAGACATTATGGGGGAATAAGGGTGCCAAACGACGATGCGTTGGAGGCAGAAGACATAAAACGGCAGGTTTTAAGTTTCATTTGGGTTGAGGAGGAGGAGCCACAGTCACCCTTTACTTTGCACCTCTTGCTAGTCCTAACAGAATTGCTATTGTGACATCCAGTGGACACATTTAGAAGAGCAGTTTCTTTCATTCCAAAAAAAAAAAGCAGCTCATTTTAATACTTGGCAAACTTATCTCGGGGGCCGGATAAATCCTGTTCGCGGGCCGTAGGTTTGACACCCCTGGTGTAGAGCTTCTCGAAACCTTTACCGCATTCTTTAACGGGGGCCAATATAGACAATCAACCAACTTTGTTAAGTGTGAGAAGAGGTGAAAGTTGTGGCAGGACAACTTGAGGCAACACGCCTGCTAACAAATCCCCTTAGCAATCACCAGTTCCTGAGATCAGCTGTAGGCCAGTGAAGCATCAAAGTGTGGAGGCACAAGGGCAGTGACTGGGATGCCGCCCTACAGTGCCGCACTTTTTCCACATTTTGTTATGTTACATTCTTATTCCAAAATGGAATAAATTATTTTTATCCTCAAAATTCTACACACAATACCCCAATAATGACAATGTGAAGTTTTATTTTTAAAAATTTTGCAAATATCACAAACAATATGATGCACCTATGGCAGCAATTACAGCGTTGTGAATACTTTCCGGATGCACTGTAAATTGATGAAATTTAACTAATTACATCTCACCATTGCCTGGCCTTATTGCGAGGAGCTGACAAACATATAAAACTTACGTTTATTTATTTTCCAAGAAGGAAAGTAAATACCACAGGGTGACTCGAGGTAAGACGCCGCACACGGACGCAGAAAAAGGTGTTGTTGTTTTCTCGCTGCAGAGATGGAGGTGATGTGAGGCTGAGCTGATGTTGGTCCAACTCAACCATCACTGCTTGGCTTTCTGTCTTCTTCTCTCCTCCACGCCTGCCAGCTTGTAAATATTTGCAGAGCATCTTGTGAGGGGCCCGAGTGTTTACTGCTAATGTTTGAGACGCTGCAGCAAGTGTGTGTGTGTGTGTGTGTGTGCGTGTGCATGTGTGTGTGAGGGCCGTGCATAAGGGATACTTCTTGCTTGCCGGACTGTGTAAACCCTAAAATATGTGTCGGATGAGGCACTTCCCTTGGTCTCTACTGTTTACTAACACTGCTTCTGGCTGGTCCCCACCTCAGTCGACCTTCTCTGACCCCTCAAAGACACAGAGAGAAGCAGGAAGTGTTTGTTTGAGTCGCATACAAAGGAGCTGACATCATGCTTTTGCTAACATAATCATAAACCCGATTTTATTCTTTGCCAAATGTTACTAATTTAATTAGTAATCCTGTTGATATCCTAATCCAGCTTGTTAAATGTTTGTTTGTATTTTCTTGGATTTAGTAACTTGGATAATGCTAACCTAGTCTACCTTCATTTTTATCCTTGACTGTAAGGACAACACTTCCTCCATCCATCCATTTTCTACCACTTGTCGATTGACTACACTTCCTAAATCCATTAAATAAATAAATGATAAATGGGTTATACTTGTATAGCGCTTTTCTACCTTCAAGGTACTCAAAGCGCTTTGACAGTATTTCCACATTTACCCATTCACACACACATTCACACACTGATGGAGGGAGCTGCCATGCAAGGCGCTAACCAGCAGCCATCAGAGGCAAAGGGTGAAGTGTCTTGCCCAAGGACACAACGGACGTGACTAGGAAGGTAGAAGGCGGGAATTGAACCCCAGTAACCAGCAACACTCCGATTGCTGGCACAGCCACTCTACCAACTTCGCCACGCCTTCCATTAAAAAATCAAATCATAAGTCAGCATCTAAATTAATGTTTGTATGATCAGAAACGCTTTAAATGTGTCTAATCTCTCACAGTTCCGCTGTATAGCTTCAGGTTGCTAAGCGACCACTTTGAGCTAGCGTTTTAGCGAGTTTGCCTCCTTGTGGCACCTTCACTTCAAAGATTGTATCTGCGAAGGGGTCTTTGTTCTGCAGCAAGTCTTTAATTGTGAAGAGACCGAAAAAGATGCCACAGTGGACCTTTATTAGAGCGGGAAAAAAAACACTACCGGGACACAAGCTGATGAAGGATCGCCTCACACAGCTAGTTTGTGATAACGCTAGTGGCGACACTGCTCGTTTATCACTCCGAAAATCCCAGAGTGTTCAACAATACCACAAAAATTCCAAGACACAAGGTGAAATTATTTTTCTTTTTTATTGTAGCAACATGGTGGTTAACGTTTTGGAGCGCACCGACGAGACTTTTGTGTTGTTTTGTGACATTTAAGATGGCTGTAATGTTGTTTGGATATATATATATATATATATATATATATATATATATATATATATATATATATATATATATATATATATATATATATATATATATATACTAGGGGTGTAACGATTTCCTTTTAACGATTCGATTCAATATTTGGGGTTGCAGATATGATTTAGGGACATTCTAATCACATAATAAATATATATATATATTATACTAAATAATATATATATATATTATACTTATACTAATATATATATATATATTAGTGGGAAACACTAATATATATATATATATATATATATATATATATATATATATATATATATATATATATATATATATATATATATAAATATAAATATATATATATATATATATATATATATATATATATATATATATATATATATATATATATATATATATATATATATATATACAGTATATTTTATGTTTATTATCAAAAATATTTTTTATTTATTTATTTATTTATTTAACAAGAGGAAAAATTAAAGTTTGTAAATCGAGGTTCCACTGTATTTCATATTTACCTTCATATTTATTGTGAGCACACATGCCCCTTTACCTTTACTGTAGATGGTTATCTGAATTGTGGTGCGGGTTGTTATACGGTCATTGATCAGATCAATGCATACATAAGTGCAAAGATGAGTGAGGAGACTGACTGGTGTGCTCGCTGGTAGAAAAAGAGGTGTGCGCAGGTGTCGGAATTGAACCTGTTGTTAGTACAAGATTGGCAATAAAAGTTAAAAATACTTTTTGACTTCTCCTGGACGAAACAACACAACGAGCTGAAAAACGACACATTAAGTAATTATTTTTAGAGCGCACCAAGACATAAAGTACACAATCTCAGTTTGTATGCAAATCAATCACGTTTCCATTGCAGTTTTTCACAAAATAAAAGCAATATTTCAAAAATAGTACATTAGCGACTTGTAGGTGTTTCCATTAAAGGGTGTTTTGCGTCATGAGCCGTAATTCTCGTAAAATCTTCCATTTTACGGAAGATATTGCAGCCACTACTGTTGCTGTGTTGTCAATAGAAGTCGAAGGCAGCGGGTGATCGCATAAAGGCAACATCCTTACAGCCCACTTGACATTACTGTTTGGGCATGTGGGTCACTCTGACTGCGAGTCGGTTGCTGGGAAGGGACCCACGAGATGGCCCGGTGCGGCTGTGCCGCCTCGCGCCCCGCCAGTTTGGTGTTTATGTGACCTCTAAATGCAAAAAAAGTGTTTCCTTCATGCTTTTGCGAAATACTTTAATATCGAAACGTCTTAAAAAACACTTAATGAGAGCGCAAAAAATGTCTGATATTTGAGAGGTTTTTTAAATATGGGTGTCTCCATTACCAGTTTCTTATTGCAATATTTAGGTTTTGCACATTTTCTAGGGGTAATGGAAATACAGCTAATGTTGGTTTATCTCACAAAAATAATTTGTGTATTTCAAGCACGTCTGCTCTCCTGTGCTCAGGGAACCTTCTCGGCAAAAAGCTGACCAATCACAGCTCTGGGGTACGCATCAACGCTGAAGCGTGGGAGATGCACGTCAGGGTCTGTGGCAAGGTACGCAGGGGGGGGGGGGCAAGAATGCAACGCTTTATTCACGTGAAGCGAGAGTATATCTCAGGCTTTACACTAGACTAGAGTCTACTTTTATTGTACAATTACGTTTTGAACCCCAAACTGGATGTAGCTTATGTTCACAAATTACAAATTAGTGATAATAACCATTCATATCTAAAACTCTGATTTCACATTACAATGACTGCATTCTCAATAACAAGACATCATTATTACTGACTGCCACCATGCACGCTATGACCTTAGTGAACGTCAGTAATGTCGACTATGAGCACGATGAGCTATGTTGTGAACAGTTTATAACTAGTGCGGCCGCCAGCCAGCAGTAATAGCATGCTTTTAACTTTACCATGAAACAAGGAATTGTTTCCCCTCTATTCAGGATAATCAAACGATCTGATCAATGAAAAATGAGCTGCAGGCGGGTTGGACACCGCTGATGAAGGTCATCATTTATGTAACTGTGTAAATTGTATTCATGTAAGCAAAAAGCAAACTCAAAGCACTTTGCAAATTTTAAAGCAAACCAACTGAATACGAACAAACACTTTGGCGACTGGAGCAAGGAAAAACTCCAAACCTTGAAATCAGTGTGTTGTGTTGGGATAGGGATAGTGGAAGGATAGTGGGTGAGAAAACAAGTTGTGTAACAATAGTTGTATCAGTAACACTACAAGCACTGTGATGACAGTGTTTCCCACAATCTATTTGTCGCAGAGTTGTGATATGGGCGTGTCATTATGACATCATTAGAATAATTTGCCTAATTGGCTATGACGAATGTATTTTTAAAATCCATTTATCCATCCATTTTCTACCGCTCGTCCCTTTCGCGGTCGCGAATGTTATATTTAATGGTGACTAAACACAACTTTTTTTTGTTACGTTATATAGTTTTGTTATATCTCTTTCAAATATTGCTGCTTATTTTATTACCATAATGTAACACAGGCTACCCTTTGTACAACCCCGATGTATTTACATATTTTATCCCACCCTCCATAAATGTTGGAAATTAAAAACGTGTTTATTGATAGTCTCCACAATGAAGTTATTGTAAAAGTAAGCATACAAAGTTACGTGTAGGAATCATGTTAATATGACAATAGAGGGCTTCGGATTTTTCTGCCTTTCCCACAATGCATTGCCGTTGGCCATATCAGGAGGCTTTGTTTGTGTACACGCTCACTGCTGTTGGTCATTCATCCAGTGAAACTCATAATGCCGACAACATGTGCAATTGTCACCTGCCACAATCGCCACAATCGAGATGGGAAAGATAATACTGGCGTTTTTTTCGAATTCCTAAGCATATTTCTGGACTAACGAAAGCAGCTGGAAAGAGTGAACAGTGAAGGCGAGCATAGATTGCGGCAATCAACCGAGATGTGACGTGCTATGAACAACTTTGTGTTTGTTTGGATCATTTCATTTCAGGTCATTAAAAAAAATTGTAAGTAAAAATGATCCATCCATCCATCTTCTTCCGCTTGTCTGAAGTCATGTCGCGGGGGCAGCAGCCTAGGCAGAGAAGCCCAAACTTTCCTCTCCCAAGCTACTTCATCCAGCTCTTTCCGAGGAATTCCAAAGCGTTCCTAGGCTAGCTGGGGGACATAGTCTCTCCACCGTGTCCTGGGTCTTTCCCGTGGTCTCCTACTGGTCGGACGCACCCTCAACACTTTCCCAGAAAGGCGTTCGTGGGGCATTCTGACCAGATGCCCGAACCACCTCATCTGGCTCCTCTCGATATGGAGACTTTACTTTGAGCTCTTTTTGAATGAGAGTAAGTAAAAAATGAATCTAACTTGATGTGCTCGGTGGAAGAACTTTGATAGCAGTTGTATTGATAATGGATACTGTACTCACTTCTCTTATCCGCACTGTAGCCTCCACATAAAACAAAACTGAAAATCATTCTCCCAATCCTGCCTTAAAGTCACAGTGTGCTTAGATGACCTTAGACTGGTTAGCCGTGATTATCCAGGGTGTCCAACTCGGGTCGAATCATTTCTGAAAGTGCATGACTCTAACCTTGGCGACACGATGTCCACTGGGTTAATTCAGATAAACACAAACATCACAAACCCATCTACAAACAAAGTGGTCATAGCTTTGTAGGTTTTAATAATTTTGACAGTTTTTCAAGGTGTAAAATGAACATCGGGGAAGAGGTTGTGATCTCTGCTCCACTCAGACTTGTCGATCTTGTACGCATCCTTACATCCAATTACGGCTGTTTGCTTCTTTTAACGAGTAAGGGACTTATTATCTACTGACTTAGAGTATTTCTCCATCGCATCAAAGCTGGTGCAATGTTATTTTCCACAGAATAGTTCAGAAATATTATACATAGCACAATCGTGAAAAATGACTCTCGCCTTCCAATATGGCTGCCAGCAATGCATTTTGGGATACTTTAGTCAAAACTCTGAAGCCCTCTGTACAGTTTGATAAAAACTAAAAAAAAAAATACAACCATACAGGATTAATGTTGTCTTTTATGTTGCAATGCCCATTGACTGGCTAACAAATTGTACAATTAGCATTGCAATGGTTTTAAACTTGTACAAATGAGATCTGAACAAACAAAATTGACATAAAACAGAAAATGTATTTCTACTTACAGGCATATACCGGTAGTCACCATACTCTGTGGAAACAAATATATTAATACTCAGTTGGTGCTGTTTGAGAGACGCAGCTGCAAAATGTAACATGTCCTATCTAGTTGGGTAGAGGAGCTTTACTTAGTGCAAACACGTGATTGGCAGTCAGGCTCGGAAGGCGATAGGAACTATCTGTGCAGTGAGAGGGTGGAGTAGGAGCGAATGTCAGGCGTGTGCGTTTGGCCTACTTACTTTCTTGACTAATTGCGTTTGAGAGCGTCGCGAGACAAAGAAGGCGCTGATAAATGCAGCCTAACTTTTCAGGGCAGAGAGTCACATTTTTTGGGGTGTTTATTGGGAACAAAATCTTGCCATTGACTTCTCTCATTTGTCTTGTTAGTCATAATGAGAATCCCTGAGGTTTGCTGCTTTCAGTGAGTGGATGTTCGAGCAGCAGAGCAGCACACAGTAATTACATATAATCATGTGAAATGTTTATGTTGTACAAACTTCATAACTATGTTGAGAGAAAGGCTGCGTCAGACGTGAGTCGCTGGCATGGTGAACGAGGTCAGATGTGTGATTCACCTGGCTGACGGCCAGGATCTGATTGTCATACGGTAAGACCGAGGGCCTGCCAGGGCTCCTCGCCATGGTAACCAATCACGACGACATGTGGTGCGTGGCGTCGTCACTGCATTTCATGGCATAAGGTTTCCCTTTTAAAAACAAAGAAACTAAAAAGTATATGTTGTATATTGATGGAATGCATTAGTTTAGTTTGCAGGGCTTTGCGATTAGCATGATTCCTGGATGATTCCTGACTGGTTTTGCATTTTTCCATTGGTCTTTCACATACCTGACAACATTTACAGTTAGGGATATTTTCCGCTAAATAAAGAACATTCTTTCCCTCTCCAGATGCAAAAGTTTTAATGCCGTCGTCTGGGTGCAGGCTTGTCGGGGTTTGTCCCTGGTTGGCATGCAGCCAGACCTGTGGTAGGGGGGTAATGGATCAGCTGGTTCTCGGTGGAATGTCCATTTCGCGTTCTCGACTCTCATTTTCAAGAGGATATAGTATCCGAGGTGGTTTAAAATAAAAATCCATGATCCACAATAGAAAAAGGAGAGAGTGTGGAATCCAATGAGCCCTTTTACCTAAGTTATGGTCAGAGCGAAAAAAGATACGTCCTGCACTGCACTCTAGTCCTTCACTCTCACGTTCCTCAACCACGAATCTTTCATCCTCGCTCAAATTAATGGGGTAATCGTCGCTTTCTCGGTCCGAATCGCTCTCGCTGCTGGTGTAAACAATGGGGAAATGTGAGGAGCCCTTCAACCTGCGACGTCACGCTACTTCCGGTACAGGCAAGGCTTTTTTTTATCAGCGACTAAGAGTTGCGAACTTTATTGTCGATATTCTCTACTAAATCCTTTAAGCAAAAATATGGCAATATCGCAAAATGATCAAGTATGACACATAGAATGGATCTGCTATCCCCGTTTAAATTAAAAAAAATCATTTCAGTAGGCCTTTAATACATATCCATTATAAAAATACAAATACAAATAAGGCAACAATGGTAAATTGGTAAATGGGTTGTACTTGTACAGTGCTTTTCTACCTTTTTTTTTTAAAGGAACTCAAAGCGCTTTGACACTATTTCCACAATCACTCATTCACACACACACTTTCACACATTCACACACTGATGGCCAAAAGAAAAGTATCCCACACTTATCTTTGTAAAGTAAACCTGTACAGCAGATAGGGGCATCTACATCAACAATATGAGTTGCCTGAGTATCTGGACAGGACAAAAAAAAAAAAAGGATAGTTTTAATATGTGGTGGGTGGTGGAAAGACTTGACTGTCCACTGCCAATGCAAAAAGAAGCTGCCCCATTTATCTCCTAAAGTACGAGAGAGTGTGTCAATATGACCCACATTTCCCGAAAAAGTTCTCCTGATGTATTTTTTCTCCTGAAAATAAATCTTGCAGTCATTTCCTATAATTTCGATTAAGTTTTGAGTAATGTGTAGATAACTAATTGCACTTGGAATGCCCCCTTTCCATCATCAGACTTGATATGCCACCCTCTCTTGGTGTGATGTCATTTATAGAAATGGAGCCCATTTCCCCGCATGAATAAAGGAATGTAAAACTATTATTTTCATCACTTAATTGCATGTTTTTGTCTCTCTGGTCTATGGTTACTTCAAAACTGATATGGTTAACATTACTAGGAAAAAAAAATTATTTCCGGACTTCCCTGCTCTTCCATCTGCTCTTCCATAGACACCATAGTCTGTTTCCTCATGCTCTTTCACCATTTTCTCAGGCATATTGAGGAAAACATCATTAGTTACTCATGGCTTACCTTCTTTTTTTTCCTTTTTTTTTTTTTCCAGACTCTTTCTCCCGTCGAGGATGCTCCAGATCGCATTTGGTTTGAGTCGTTTACATTTCTTTCATCCAAACTTTGACCAAAATCCTTCTTCTTTGAAGTCAGAGCCATAAAAATGATCACAGCAATTTACTCTCTTCTCGCTTAGTCCGTCCCATTTTGGGCAAGTCAATTTGACTGTAGAGTTCCATACTTTACTCATATTCCTATCATTTGGAAATGTACTGTATGCATGGTGACCCCTTCTTTGGTTGTGTTGCTAACACCTGCAACAATGCAACAGGCAGACATTTTGATCATTCCATCAAATTATGCATGAAAATAACAGGATTCGGTATGAAAATACTTCCAAAACATAAACGGGCGAAATTGCCTCCAGTCTTCTGTAGGTGATGTCAGCAGGCTGATGCAGGCCTGCCCACATTTTAGAGCTAAACATGGACCTTTCAAAATGTGCTGAAATTTGTTCGGAAACAAGCTTAAAAATCACTACTGTATCTATTTTGGAGATAATTTTACCTGTAGACATCATTTTTAGGTCCCAAACGTTGTAATGATCGGCAATATTGTCAGCATTAAAAGGCTCTTTAAACATCTTTCTGATGATAATTAAAATACGAGAAATTTACAAAAAACTATTTTTAAAAAGGGAAGAAGGGCAAATTTTGCAGGAGAAAACGGGATCATGCCATCTTAGCCATCAGCCTATCTTAGCTGAATTCTGGTGAGAGACGAATCACAACCTGGACTGATCGTTACACTTCTGAACAATTTAGTCTATCCAATTATGTTTTTTAGGATTCGGGATAAAGTCGCACTAGACTTGTTCACCTGATTGTGAAGTTTAACATGCTAACCACCATGGACAACGTTTAGTCCTTCAGTCGCCTGAATTGCAATTTGAATACATACATATGAAATAATGCAAAAGATTCAGGGCAACGCTAACAATAATAATAATAATGTTGTATTAAATTTATATAGTGCTTTTCTCTACTCTATACACTCAAAGGGTAGAGTTCAGGGCAGTTTTGAGGTATGACCTGCATCTGGTAGAGAGTTTAAGGCCTATTCCCGGATGCATCGTGCGAGTGTGTGCGCGCCAACAGAGGAAGACGGGTGTTGTTGGTTCTGCTAGGTCTGCTTGCAGTGTTCTTACTCACATCCATATTTCATATCTTTCAAACAAAAGCTGCATGTTGATATAATCTGCTGGCCAGCTAGAGGAAATGAGTGTTTGTATGTTCACAAACCATGTTTCTGTTTCTCTTTTGGTATAATCCCGTTTTTCCATTGAGCTCATTAAAGTGTCCTGCTTCATTTAACACAACCATACATGTATTTATTTAAGACTTTTACTGAGTGAAGTACAACAGCACTATTCCATTTGTTTGTTTTTATTCAACAAGATGGTCCTGAGGGACTTTAGTAGCATGTGATCTGGGGTACTTTACCCAAGTATCGTATTTAAAAAACAATAAAAAGCTATGTTTTGACTGAACTTTAGCAGGTTGCTCGTTAAATGGAAATATTAAATGGAAAATGTGAGTGATTGCAGGAGTCTCTAATAGGAAAAGAGGTCTGTTGGCCTTATCAGATTCTTTATTCGCACGAATACTAAGTCATCTTTGAACATTTTCCCACTAAGTACAACGATTAAAGTCAAATTCTGATGGTGATGCAACATTTTCATGCACATAAGGCCTCTAAAGTAGGGGTGGGCAAATGTATCCAAACATCTATAACAGGGTCACATCCAAACTACGGCCTGCGGGCCGGATGCGGCCAGCTAGCGTCCAAAATCCGGCCCGCGGGAAGTCCCAAGTTTAAAAATAAATAAATATATATATATATATATATATACATATATATATATATATATATATATATATATATATATATATATATACATATATATATATATATATATATATATATATATATATATATATATATATATATATATATATATATATATATATATATATATATAAATATATATATATATATATATATATATGTATTTTTTTATAATTATTTTTTAAAATCCCGTCTTCTCTAATCCATTTTCTACCGCTTGTTACTCTCTGTGTCTCCTTGCCGCTCAGGCAAATCATATTGTCTAAAAATGGATTTTCCCATTGATAATGTGAAATTATCGCATATATATACAGCCCGGCCCCCGGCCAAATTTGTTTAACCCATTGCGGCCCCTGAGTCAAAAAGTTTGGGGACCCCTGATCTATAGTATCGATAACATGGGCAGTATTGATTTTTGATATATTGTTGTATTTCATTAGTGAAACTGTACACAAATATGTTTTCAGATTAATTATGCCAATCCATATATATAAATAAATATACAGTATGTATAATTACTTAAAACACATGTTTGCCTAAAAATGTGTTGTATTTTATTGTAATCATAATGGACAAATAAAAGATACAATCATTGCGTGATGTCAAAAATGTAAAACATATTGGAATTGGTGATGTTTAATTTGTATCAGATCGATACATGCATGTTTAAGTATCGGCTACTCCTACTCTATAGTTGAATCAAATGTTGTAAAACCTCTGCAGATATTATTTGTGCAAGAAGAAATCGATTACGTTTGAGTTTTGTGATCATTATTCAACAAAGGACTGCAATCAACAAAAAGTCTTACAAGGAGAAGAAAATTAGAAGAGAATTAAAATATATTGATACCTGTCAACCCTCTAGTTTTCCTTGGGAAACTACAGTATCGTGTCCTTGTCTCCCCTCTCCCATCACCCTACAATTTAAATAGTCTTTCCTATGTGAAAAGTTGACATAAGGGGGGATTTCCTATATTTTTTCCCCAAAAATTTCGTATTTTTTAAAAGCAAATGTTGACAGGTGTATAATGTCCACCGGAAGTTACGTGACGTAGGGGAAGCAATATACGAGCCTTGCATCGTCATATGTGCTGTAAAAATAAATTTAAGCCTTTTAATCATTGTCTTTATTAAATTTAGGGGACGGCGTGGCGCGGTTGGGAGAGTGGCCGTGCCAGCAACCTGAGGGTTTCTGGTTCAATCCCCAGCTTCTACCATCCTAGTCACGTCCATTGTGTCCTTGAGCAAGACACTTCACCCTTGCTCCTGAAGGGTCGTGGTTAGTGCCTTGCATAGCATCAGTGTGTGAATGTGGAATTAGTGTCATAGCGCTTTGAGTACCTTGAAGGTAGAAAAGCACTATACAAGTGTAACCCATTTTATTAAAATTATCTACAACGATTTAATAAAAAAAATATTTTTATTTTTTTACTTTCTTGCAGTGAGTTGTGAATTACTTACAGATTACATCTCTGCCTTTAAGATGTTGACAGTTTGACACATAAATGTTTTTCTCTCCATTATTTCCAATAACAAAAATATATATTTTAAATCTGAGAGGTTGATCAGCCTCCCAAAAAGTGTGGTCAACCTTACGAGTACCAGTGTCCTTAGTCAGAGGGGTCATATTATGAATTTTGTTCTACATTTAAAACAGTACCTTACAAGCAGGCACAAGACAGTGATACAACGTTGATTATACATACATGTCCTTTAAAACTGACTTTGAAACAACCTTGCAAAATAGTTGTATTTGTAAATTGCTTGCTGCTCAAAGTGCTATCTTTCTATCTGTGTGCTTCTAATTGTTTTACAGCTTTCTTCATTCCTTCTCCAACATATTTAGTAGTCTTATCAAACTTACAAAGCACCGACTCTCTGTTTGCATGTGTGTATACTGTGTATGTGCATATATATATATATATATATATATATATATATATATATATATATATATATATATATATATATATATATATATATATATATATATATATATATATATATACAATGTTGGGACTAACGCGTTACTAAGTAACGCATTACTGTAACGCTGTTAGTTTCGGCGGTAACTAGTAATCTAACGCGTTATTTTTTATATGCAGTAACTCAGTTACCGTTACTGCATGATGCGTAACTGCGTTATTTTACGTTATTTTTATGTAGTATCGGCTAGAAACAGAAGATCTGAGTGTGTTTTATTGGAGCGCTCCGGTGGAAAATAAGAGGCGTGCTTTCTGTGGGTGGGGGAAAGCACGCCTCCCTGCAGGGGAGACGTTCCTCCAGAGCCGTACTTCGGGGCTAACAACCTTCACTTTACCCGGAAGAGGGTCTTTACAGCTGAGGGTGAATGACGGGACCGGCGGTTTGTTGCAACTTTGTGACTTTATTGGACGCAGCCATCCACCAAGCTAGAACACCTGCACGCACTCACTGTCGCCGCTCCGTCACCTCTCTCGCCCACTCACTCACTGACGTCACTCACCTCACATGTTGTCATATCTTAAAGGGCCACACACACACACACATACGCTACTCTCATAACAACTAACAAGACATCATGGTGAAGCCAGAAGTCGAGTTTTTTAACATGGAGACATTCTCAATACTTTTCTTTTGTCGAGCACAAAGAAAATAACATTTTAGGTAAATGTAAGTTGTGTCTTGGATCAAAGATCCTATCTACTTAGAGTTAAAGTTAAAGTGCCATTATGTTGCAGCTATTTAAAATAGTTTTGTCAATTTTTTCTGGCCTGAAATAAATTGGCCCTTTGAAACATATCTTTGTCTTTGTATGTTGTCTGTAGACCACATTGTTTGTGTGTTGTATGTAGACCACATTGTTTGTGTGTTGTATGTAGACCACATTGCTTTCTGAGTTCAGTGATGCAAATGCATGTCAAGTTGATCAACAGATTGTATTATTCTCCAGTGCAATAACAGTACTGAAATGAAGGCTAAAAGGGCATTAATGGGAGCCTTAAAAAAAAAAGGGAAAAAAAGAAGTAACTAAATCGTTACTTTGCACAGAAACGCATTACTTTTTGGTGTAAGTAACTGAGTTAGTAACTGAGTTACTTTTGAAATAAAGTAACTAGTAATTGTAACTAGTTACTGGTTTTCAGTAACTAACCCAACACTGTATATATATATATATTAGGGCTGGGCAACGATTAAACATTTTAATCAGAATTAATCGCACTATTTCTCAGATTAATCACGATTAACTGCATTGAAAACGCAAAACCCAATAATGAATTCAAAAGTAGTGTGTAGTGCACCTTTATTGGAATATTCTCCCATATAAACAAAAGCGCCAAAACATTTGTTGTGCAAACACAATTTAAATCAGTACTTGTTAAACAGTAGCAGTTAAATAGCATATTTTATGAAAATCAACTCAAAAAATGTCAATACAAACATTCAAGCTTATTGCCACTGTCAGGGTATTTAAGTTATCCTGTTTGTTATGGAAAATAAATATCATCTACATACAAATCCCTGAGCCACAATCATAACATCCGAACAGGCAATTTCTGAGGTAACAGCAGAAACATTTTCCTCTAATTTTCCTTTCAATAATGCCTCTCCTCTGTTTTCATTATAGACAGAGCATGTGAATGCATCACCCACTTTTAATCAATATAATGCACTGTAACTCCGAGGTAATTATGCTTCCCGATTGATGTCCAGTAGTCCCCACTGAGAGCATCTACAGCTGCACGTTGTAAAGTTGTCACTTTTACAGTCCTCTCCTTTTCATACAACTGGTGTATTCTTCGTGCGATGGTGCGTCTTGAGGGCGGCTCATACGTGCTTCACTTGTTGCGATTCACACAATGTTTCTCAGGCCGGCGTCTTCCACAACACTAATGGGCTTACAGTCTGTAACTATCCACTTCGCTATGGCAATTGTTAGCTTCTCTTGCTTTTGTTTATCTATACTTCTCCCGCACGCTGCATTTAACGTAGTCTGTCGACGCCTGGCTCCACTTTCTGCTTTGTTGAATGGTTTGCTGGCATCAACAGTGTGCTTCGCGTTAAGGTGATATTTTAGACTGGAAGTACTCCTGTGATAAGAAAATTCAGCTTGGCAGTGGCTACAAACCACTTTGCTTCTGTCAAATCCGCCGCCTGGAAATACTTTATAATGAAAATGACCTTGTAAAAGTTCTGTTGAGTTACCCTTCTTCTCCATGCTTGTTTTGTTTTCTTCCGCGTTCTCCTTCCTTTTCCGCAGGAGCCAGCAATAGGCGTTAACAAAATAAAAGCAAGTAAACAACAGACGCAAATGCACGATAAAATAATTGTCGACGTTAATAGATTGATGGGTTAACTCGAAATTAACACATTAACTTGCCCAGCCCTAATATATGTATATATATATATATATATATATATATATATATATATATATATATATATATATATATATATATATATATATATATATATATATATATATATATACACAGTGTGTAGAAAAAAAAGGGAGAACGGACGCATTTTGGCTTAAAAACGATAAAGGTGAAGTTATAACACTGAAACGCCCACCAGAAGAGGTGCTTTAAGACATGGCCAGCTAGCTAGCGACTAAAGTCCAGCCCCAGTAAGTTTCTTACAAGTATCATCCCTGCAGGACGAGGAATAGCTAAACATGCTTCACTACACACCGTAGCTCACCGGCGTCAAAATGTAAACAAACGCCATTGGTGGATCTACACCTAAAATCCACTGTAATGATACCAAGTACAGTAGCGTATCTAGTCGATACTACTATGATTACGTTGATATTTTTTGGCATCACAACATCTTCTTTCGTTTAAAAAAAAAATTATATCATGTTTATAAACTCAGGAAATATGTCCCTGGACACATGAGGACTTTGAATATGACCAATGTATGATACTGTAACTACTTGGTATCGGAATGATACCCACATTTGTGGTTTCATCCAAAACTAATGTAAAGCATCCAAACAACAGAATAATAAGTGATTATTAAATTTTAACAGAAGTGTAGATAGAACATGTTAAAAGAGAAAGTAAGCCGATATTAACAGTAAATGAACAAGTAGATTATTCATTAATTTTATACCACTTGTCCTTAATAATTTTGACAAAATAATAGAATGATAAATGACACAATATGTTACTGCATATGTCAGCAGCTAAATTAGGAGCCTTTGTTTGCTTACTTACTACTAAAAGACAAGTTGTCTAGTATGTTCACTATTTCATTTAAGGACAAAGGTGCAATAAGAAACCTATGTTTACTGTACCCTAAGATTTTTTATTAAAATAAAGCCAATAATGCAATTTTTAGTAGTCCCCTTTATTTAGAAAAGTACCGAAATGTAACAACATTTTGGTATTGGAACAACACTAGTATGTATATATATAAATCCGTGGTTCTTAACCTTGTTGGAGGTACCGAACCCCACCAGTTTCATATGCGCATTCACCGAACCCTTCTTTGGTGAAAAATAATATGTTTTTTTTTTTCAAATTCAAGACAAAGTTATATGTTTTTGGTAACACTTTAGTATGGGGAACATATTCTAAGTAACAAAGACTTAATTTACAGTTATTTGGTTTGGGTTAGGGGTAGAGGGTTAGGGCCAGGGTTGGAGGGTTAGGGTTATAATAATGCCATGCCGTTTAAAGCATTAATATGTACTTAATAATGACTATTTAAGAGCCAATATGTTACTAATTTGCATGTTAATAAGCAACTAATTAATGGTGAATGTGTTCCCCATACTAAAGTGTTAACATGTTTTATTACTGGTGCACAAAATGAACCGTGCATGAACATCACCTTGTTCAAAGAACAAAACCAACACAGTGCATGAACTCACGACAAATTACACACCTGCAAATCAGTGTGACTTCTGCTGTTGCCGTGTCTGTAATACGCCCGATAGGGAGAAGTTTTTATTTACACGATGAGTTGGGTGTGTCTTGACCTCCGCCGAACCCCTGAGCCCGACTCACAAAACCCCTCGGGTTCGATCGAACCCAGGTTAAGAACCACTGATATAAATAAACACACACCGGCCCCCAGAGGCATTTTTACCAACCAATGTGGCCCGCAAGTCAAAATAATTGCCCATGTCTACCTTAGATCATCTGTTTCCTGAAACTCAATCTATAAACCCGAAGGTTACAGGCTCAGAATTTCGTTTCAAGTGCGTTTATGCATTGTTGCTAAGCAGGCAACTGAACACTGTTGACATTATTAGCACTTCCAACTTGTTTATTTGAACAAATATCATACCCTGCGCCGGTCAGAGCTGTGTCAGCCTGTTGTAGGGATAACTTTCTGTGATCGGAAACGCTTAGTCCGTCCAAATTTTCACAGCCTGATTGCTGTATAGCTTCGGGTTGCTAGACAACCGCTTTGAGCTAGCGTTTTAGCTAGCTTCCTGTTAGAGGCACCATCACTTTGCCTATTATAGGGAATCCCTGCTTTCTGCCGGTCAGAGTTCAAATCGACTATGTTGGCAAGCCGTTAGAATTGTCAATGTGTGTATAAGTACTTTCTGAGCACATTCAGCAATACCGTTATGATAATGATAACCATGATCATTTTGGTTCACAATAACCATGAGATGAAATGTCCATATCGATACGTCCCTAATATATACTGTACTACCTTCTGTACAATTCCTCAAGCAACTTTTATTTTTACAGCAGAAGGGATGAGAATGAAGTAACGCTGACCTCAGCATGTCAGTCAAAGGTTAGAAGGTGTAAAGCAGGATGTGCTCTCCGATGAGGTTGTTATTCTTTATAGTAAGACTTTGGAACAATCGCTGCAGACTGGCTTTTGTTGACAACATGAGACTGTTTTCTTTGGTTGTTGAAGTGTTTTGTGTCTCTTAGTTACACTTTTGCAAACAAAAAACAACCCCAGGATCTTATCAAGCGAAAAAGTCAGTAAGCAGGTGCTGGGAGGAGAAAAGTTTTTCAGGAACTATGAACTGTGAGATGACATGAATGTTAAACAGAGTAAAAAATGTGAACTGCTGCTTGATTCTTGTCATCTTTCTTATGGTGCGTTCCATTTGTACTGGAAAGTTCGGGTTTCTAGTTGGAAGTTTAAACTGGAACACCCACCGGGGTAGGATTTTCTCACCATCCCCAAGTTGGCTTCAAAGATGGCTGCTTCTCTCTCTTTTGTGTAACGTCAGATGTCCAACTCGGTGTCACGTAGCCATACCCTCATTTCTGGTCCTAGGTGGAAGAGGCTGGCTTCCGAGGGTGGTCCATATAAGGGGCAGATGTTGATTATATGGTCGGCGGTCTGCTCAGGGTCACCGCACTCGCATGCCGCACTGTCCGCCAAGCCCCACGTCTTCATTGATGACCCAAAGCGACCGACCCCAGTCGTAGACGGTTCAGCGTGGTCCATTGCCGGCGTGGTAGGTCGTCTCCTCCGATGGCGCCATCTCCTGGGTCCCTAATGTAGCGGTGGACTCGGGAGGGCCCGGCTGCTTCTGACTATTTTTTTGTCGCACTAAATCAGCCATATATCACGTATTGTTGTATGTTTATATGTATCTTCATACATCGCTACCAATAGCAATAGTGCATATTTTTCCATACCTTGTTTATAAGTTAAGTTAAGTTAAAGTACCAATGATTGTCACACACACACTAGGTGTGGCAAAATTATTCTCTGCATTTGACCCATCACCCTTGTTCACCCCCTGGGAGGTGAGGGGAGCAGTGAGCAGCAGCGGTGGCCACGTGCGGGGATCATTTTTGGTGATTTAACCCCCAATTTCAACCCTTGATGCTGAGTGCCAAGCAGGGAGGTAATGAGTCTCATTTTTATAGTCTTTGGTATGACTCGGCCGGGGTTTGAACTCACAACCAAATGATCTCAAGGCGGACACTCTAGTCCAACCACTAGGCCACTGAGCATGTTCAGACAAGGCAAGCGCAAGAATAGCTTTCGTGGAAGTGGCCATCTTGATTTGTAACCTCGTAACTGGAACACTCATAACTCAGCCGTGACGTTATTCCAAGCTCCGACTATCGACGAGCAACTTCCGAGGTAAATGGAACGCTTCATTACTCAATGCCTCAGTGACAAATAAAGAATGCCAAATGCTGCTAAGAAATGTTATCTTGTTCGATCAAACGTGCGGACAACAATTGGGACAAATGGCTACAACAGGAAGATAAATGTTACCAAAGCATTTGATGGTATATCCACACACCTGCCCAGACTCCATCCTCAGCTTGGTGCTCCATCAATGGCCCCTTTAAGGGAAGGTGGAGAAAAAGTGCAGTACAGACCACCTTTATCCTGCACTCTCAAGACACTCATTCATGCTGGAGGGAAGGAGCGCTACAGTATGTGTACTAACATACCGTTAGCAACATCGTGTGTGTGTACACCTACTCAAATACTATCGCCGAGTGAGAAAATCTTCCGTGCTCATTTGCAGACTGTGCGTGAGCATCTGTAGGGTTTGCACCCAGGATTATGCACCAACACACACATTGCAGTGCTTCTCGTAGACAAAGCTTGGTTTCACATTGCAGACAAACCCCACGTGATTAGAATGTCTACTTGTATAATTCACTATCAAAGCTTTGTGCAGACCATGGATACGACCCAGTGAACCTCGTTTACATCCTCTAATGGAGCGAATGAGTGCCGACATGCTTCAAAACTAATTTACATGAAATACTTTATTTTATCATTATTTGCCTGAGAACTTACTCAACAGAAATTCAACTTGACCCACTTTTTGGCAAGGAGGGCAGGGGATAATAATAGTTTCTTTCCCTAAAAGAAGGTTGAGAACCTTAGCACTGGTGTTTACTACGGTAATTACTGGGCTAAAATGGGACAGCAATGTTGCAACATTGACACATAAGCATCAAGACAAAGGGTGAATCGTTAGGCCTGCAGCAGCTGAATCATACACTGTAGTCTTCATCTCCCTCCTTCATGCATGTCAGGACAGCGCCTCTATCCCCAGACCTTATGCAACTTTCATCAAAAACACGTTTTTTTGCACACTCCCTAACCACATTCAGTTATAGGGAGGTCACAAGTGTCCCATCAGAGTAACTGCACGGAAGTGGAACAATGTGACGACTGTTTTCCCTTCCAAATTGTGTGATCAGGACTTACAGCATACATAAAGAGGGACATTCAGATAAGTAGGCCATCCCCTCGTCTCTGGCATTAAATATTGTAGGCCAGTTCCAAGGCCTCATATCAAACTTAATGTCCTTGTTTTGATGAACTAAACCCTGGACAGTATTTTACATATGCTGCCTCTGCAGTTTATTTTCAAAAAGTTGAAAGCAATCTGTTCCACACATCTGTTACATACATTTTGTTTGGATTGGAAGGGCCATTCCACCAAATTTGTGCTCATTGGATCCCATCCATCCATCCAGACATCCATTTTCTACCGCTTGTCCCTTTCGGGGACGCGGGGGGTGCTGGAGCCTATCTCAGCTGCATTCGGGCAGTGACACCCTGGACAAGTCGCCACCTCATCACAGGGCCAACACAGATAGACAGACAACATTCACATTCACACACTAGGGCCAATTTAGTGTTGCCAATCAACCTATCCCCAGGTGCATGTCTTTGGAGGTGGGAGGAAGCCGGAGTACCCGCAGGGAACCCACGCAGTCACGGGGAGGACATGCAAACTCCACACAGAAAGATCCAGAGCACGGGATTGAACTCAGGGACCCCGACTTAAACAAGTTGAAAAACTTATTCGGGTGTTACCATTTAGTGGTCAATTGTTCGGAATATGTACTTCACTGTGCAACCTACTAATAAAAGTCTCAATCAATCAATCAATCAATCAGGACCTTCGTATTGTGAGGCACATGCACTAACTCCTGTTCCACCGTGCTGCCTCGTTGGATCACTTTTCATATTATTATTATTATTTTTTTTTTTACAGTTTTATTGTCCATTTATGCATTTTATTTATTCGGGATCCAACCAATAAATAAAATGCATAAATGGACAATAAAACTGTAAAAAATAAATAAATAAAAATATGAAAAGTGTCCCGTTAATCGAAGGAAGGCAGTCAAAAATAGCATGGAGCAGAAAAAAAGCACAGCATGTACAACCAAACAATAATGAACTGATGTTGTCCGTTGGGCGATACTAATCAGTCATCAATAATAACAAGTGTTCAAGCCAGAGGTAAAGTGGCTGACAATAAGGCAAACAGGAAGTGGAACGCAAAATAAAAGCACTGGACAGGAACTACATACCAACACAGGAATACAACAAAAAACAGTTGAAAATATTAATTCAAACCACCTTGAACGCTAGAAAAATATAATTTGTTGGTGGTCCCTGCTTCTTAAAATTAAACTTTACTATGAAATTAAAAAACGTAAGACTTTCAGTTACTTTTTTTTAGCGCTGTCAAAGATAATGAGTTGACTAATTAGGCACAAACAATAAATTACCAAATTGATGTTGACTGCACAAGCTCTTTTGCCTCAACTGTGGATGGTTACCTGAAAAGTGATGTAGGTTGTTGTTCAGTCAGTGATCAGTCAATGCAAAGATGAGTGAGGAGATAGCAACTGATCTGCTCGCTGGCAAATTTACCTTCAAAATAAATAAATAATAAATGATAAATGGGTTATACTTGTATAGCACTTTTCTACCTTCAAGGTACTCAAAGCGCTTTGACAGTATTTCCACATTCACCCATTCACACACACATTCACGGCGGGAGCTGCCATGCAAGGCGCTAACCAGCAGCCATCAGGAGCAAGGGTGAAGTGTCTTGCCCGAGGACACAACAGACGTGACTAGGATGGTAGAAGGTGGGGATTGAACCCCAGTAACCAGCAACCCTCCGATTGCTGGCACGGCCACTCTACCAACTTCGCCACACACTGACGGGACATTAGATAAAACTGTTAGATAGAATTGAATAGAAAAGAACGCTTTATTCTCACCAAACATGAAAGCATGACGAAATCACAGGTGGCTCCTTTGTTAGATGAGTGGAGTCTGTATGGGGCAACGGTTTGAATCGAATAAGAAATGTGGAATATGACATGAAGGTTTGTACATTGCCCATCCATTTTCAGTGGGGAAAATTCCTAGTAATTCTGGGTAACCTGAGACTTTTTAGAAGCGGGAAACATGTTGGCTTGAATCTCCAGGATGAGTGGAGTCTGTGGATGGTGGAACCGTTAAAAATTGGTTGAGAAATGTGGCATATTTAGAAAACTGTATTTTGGACATTCATTTTCAATCATTTCCGCTGAATTCATTCACACTGGCAAAAACAGTGCAGGAATGTGGCAGACGCAGGAAAATGCATTTTGCAAGACGATTTCCCTCATATATATGGATTTTCCTCATATATATGAAAAAACTAAGACTCGAGTCCACACCTCTGCTTTCTAGAGACACAAATGGTATTGATTGGATAGAATGGTCTTATTAACAAAGTACATTTTGTCTTTTCTTTTCCAGTAAATGAAATAATTTCATTCATAACAGGCGCAAGTGTTTCAGTTTATCGCTGCAAACATCGCAACATAAAAAAATTAATATTCATATAAACAGAGCCAAGAAGGAAAGTTGACATTTGGTGATGCATCCATATAACAAATTTCATACAGTAAGTTTTTACAGAGAATGTGAACTTGTGCATGTATGAAGCCAAATGTGTCAAGTGTGAAATATAGAGGGGCTGTTTAAAAGTTATTTATATTAGTTTGTGCCAATAATAATATAGAAATATGGGAACATAAAAATACACAAGGGCAAGAGGGAAAAGGCAATTCTTGCATGAATTGGAGCTGTGTGTGCCTTGTAAAGTATGACCTCTTCTGTATTTGCACTTGCAACGACTGACCTACATTCTCCCTTTGGAGATTACCTGCGAGTGTGTGTGCACGTATGTAACATGATAAGAAGTGCAGGTGGTCACGTTGGCGTTCAGGTTCAATAAAACCACAGGCTGAACGCTCCCTGCTGTACCACAGGGCCTCACAAACTTAAATACACAAGTAAGGACTCACTAATGCTATAAGCCTTCCTCTACAAACAGAAACTGTACACTTGATCATATCGACCCAGAGTACACATGACATCATGCACCAGTTGTACCAGATATCAAGAGACCAAAAGCACAATACAAAGATAACATGATCTGAACAGATAGATACCAGGGATATAAATCTCATTGTGATGGACGATTCGAGTCCCAGCACGGTACATTGGTTACAATGTGATTCAACAATGATTAATTTATAAAACGGAGCTATTCGATGCGATTCGATTCAGTGTATACGATCATATTTAGTGTATGAATGATTCAATACAATTCGATTTAGTATATGAACGATTCCATACAATTTGATTTAGTGCATGAATGGTACATTAAGATTCGACATGGTGTATGAATGATTCAATTCTACAGTTAACATTTGACTACTCGGATGAGAGGCCGTCTTCTAAGACAACTGATCAGTTGAATGCCATGCGAATAACAATAACCTGATAAATGAGAACACCCAACAAAAAAACATATATATATATACATACGTATATATATATATATATATATATATATATATATATATATATATATATATATATATATATATATATATATATATATATATATATGTATATATATGTATATATATATAATATATTTTTTTACAGTATATGTATGTATTAGGGTTGCACGGTATACTAATGAAGTACCGCGGTACTATTAAATTGGAAACTGTACTATATTGCTTTTGAAAAATACCGGTACCGTTTCATCCACATGCCACTGTGCGGCGGTGACTAGAGCCGAGGTGCATGATGTTGGGTGTGTCAAAACGCACACACAAAGCGCATTCAAGCAATAACATCGTGGATAGGGAGGATGGCAAAAAACGGAAATTCTACTGGTTACTAAAGAGGGTGCGTGAAGTGCAATATGGAGGTATTTGGACTTAAAAACTAACAATAAAGGTGAAGCTTTAAACAGGGAGGCGCCGCTCTGCAAGTGTTGCTTTAAAACATTCCTCGCCAAACGTGGCAATTAGTATTACCACCTTTGCTTCAAGCGTAGGTAAACAATAATAAATACAATAAATAATAAGCATCCAGATCTGCACAAGGAGTTATAAAGAGTGACAGGTAATAATGTAGTTGTTGCACCTGTCCCGCTGTTCGGCTCCCATGCAGACTGTAGTAGAGGAGCACAGGGCAGACGTTCCCTCCAGGGCCGATGTTTTCCTTGGGGGTAACACCCTTCACATTACCCGGCAATTTGTCTGCTTTGCTCCGCTTTCGGGTCAGAATGACAAGGCCGCCGATTTGTGACAATCTGGTTGCTTTATTATTAGTTCTGCAGGACACAACTGGACCCATTCATCACTCTACTGCGCAGTGCACACTCTACCTCGCTCTCTCTTTACTCGCCCACTCACTCACTGACGTCACTCAGCCAACACATTGACATTCTCGCAAACACTCATACGCTACTCTCATAAGTTAACTAGCTCCCCTGCTGTGCACATGTATATACATAGACGCGCACACAGCTGCTTGGCTTGATACCAAATATTAGCGGAGTTAAAACCGCCCAATTAACGCCAACTAATGCAAGTGGAATGACTGAATTTTGTAACAAGCTTTTTATTCTATTCTTTTTTTTTTTTTTAATTCTATTCTAACCTAATCCTATATTATGGCAGACTATATGTAATATGGACAATTTAAAACTGTTCTTTGAGTACAACAATATATATATATATATATATATATATATATATATATATATATATATATATATATATATATATATATATATATATATATATATATATATATATATATATATATATTAGTGGCGTGCGGTAAGGTTAATGTCTGGTGAGGCACTGCATCATCACAGTCAGATTTACAAACATATGAACCCTAAATAGTATGTTATTCACCATGTGATTGGCAGCAGTTAACGGGTTATGTTTAAAAGCTCATACCAGCATTCTTTACACAACTGTAGAACACAAAAAAGCACATTTAATAAAAAAACATTATTATGGTCTTACCGTTCTTGCTGGACATCCACCCAGCCAGCCTTTGCGTGTGTACCACGCCGTTTGAAAAGAACGGGTCTTCTGTCCCGAAGTCAAAAGCAAACCTTTGGTCTACCTTTAATTATTACCTCCTGCTTCGATTGAAAGTCCAGTTTAGAAAACTGTTTTATTTTACATATGTAATCCTCCATGTTTTTAATAAAAGTCCAGGCGAGAGGAAATAAACAATCGCTGCACTAATTGACTTGCAAACTTTTTTTTTTTCTTTTCTTCTGCGGCGAGGAATGATCTCTAGGATCACTACCGCCCTCTACCACCAGGAGGCCGGATTACTGCGAGCCTCAGACAGTACGTCTTTTGCAGCAGTTTTATGAATGCTCAGCACAAGAAATACGTTACACACATTACAGTTTTTGACAAAATACACTGTACATTATATACCTCAGCTAACTAAACTATGCCATAGTTTAGTTAGCTGATATAATTCATATAGCAATACAGTCTCACTGCACAGCAGCTCAGCAGTTAGCCGAGTCATTGTGCACAATCCATGTTGAGGCACAAATCAGTGATGTGCCTCAACTGGCTGCTGATCACCGCACCGTCTCTTCTCAGTATTTGAACGGCAAATGTGAAAATAAAAATAAAAATAATCTAAAACTGGTGAAGTTAAATGGAAAATAACTTTAGTATAATCACTGGATACATATATCAATTTAAATTTTTTTTTTTCTTTTTACATTTTTTTGCTTTCCATGATGGCAGGTGAGGCCCCGCCTCCCCTGCCTCTAGTGACTGCACGCCACTGATATATATATATATATATATATATATATATATATATATATATATATATATATATATATATATATATATATATATATATATATATATATATATATATATATATATATATATATATATATATATATACATACTGTATATATATATATATATATATATATGTTTTTATCACACTAGGCAAGAACTAATAAATACGTTTAAGTCATTTTCCTTTTGAGTGCCTCAGATTGTTTCTTATGAGTTTCACTTAGATCCCTAAACTGAAGAGTACTAGAGGAACACCTTTTGCTCCACCAAAGCAGCACTCCATGCATTTTGCATTTTATTGAACACCTCATATATGTTAACGTTGACTTATGGGGACAGAAAACACTGTAAACCAGGACTTTATGGGTTGGTCAACATAGACCGGTTGTCGACCTAAACCGGGTCAACTCAAGCGTGTTCCAATGTATATCATTCCTTGTTAAATCCCTAACAGGGAGGCAGCATGTCAAATGTGTAACTTCCTCAGTCTCACTGCAGGGTGCACACCGAGCAATCTCAGGCCCATCCAATAAAACATGGCGTATTTGTACAACTCCTGACCACTGAGGGCGTTTTTTCACATTACATTCCTCCAAATGGTAAACATATTCCCACTGTGAACTCTGCTGTGCGTGCATGCGCAGGCGCCATCAACACACCTTTGAGATAGTTGAAGGCATAACAGCGAGTGTTTCTAATGAATATGTGCGAGATTAACACGCCCAGTTCACCTGAGCTGCCAGGGAAAGAACAGCTGTGATGGAACCCTAAACATCTGTTTGTCGCGTCAAGCTCACACCTAAACATGTAATTGAAAGAGACTGCTCACCGTCTGTGGAAAAGTGAAGCCCCCAAAGATTAACAGCCTGGCTTATTTACAGAGAACTTAATCAACACTAACATGTGTGTCAGTTTGCATTTTGCACGAGGTTATTTGTTAAGTACAACACATGCATATCAGTGTAACATTCATGTTTTCATCTCAATATACACAGAGAAAATGTACAAACACAGCCAGCTTTTCAGATATCAACAATTGTATGTGTTTTTATTGGAGGCCATTTTCTACTGGCAGTGTTTGTGTATGTGAATAGAATGGCCGATGTTTACATTATTTGTGTATGTTAATAGACAGGAACTTGTTTACATTTCATGTGTCTGTGAAATGACATACAGATAATTATATTATTAGTGTATGTTAAAATGTACAATAAATTTTTTACCTTTGGACAGACAGCTGTTTGCATTATGTATATATGTTAAGATACTTTTTAAAAAAAAATGCCAATAGACATACAGACTTTTACATTATGTGTACATAGTGGTACCAGAGTTTTGATACACTTCCCCTCCCGCCCCCCCTTCGTGGTAGATTAATTTCCACGAAGTAGGTATGCGATTTATTTTATGATTAATAAGAATAATTTGTGCATTCAAAGTCTTTTTAAGCCCTCCAACTTTCAAACCCACTCATAAACTGTTCCTATGCTCTTACATAAAACACTTCATACACTCTTAAGACCAGGGCCACACCAACATGGATACTTAAAGGCCTACTGAAACCCACTACTACCGACCACGCAGTCTGATAGTTTATATATCAATGATGAAATCTTAACATTGCAACACATGCCAATACGGCCGGGTTAACTTATAAAGTGACATTTTAAATTTCCCGCTAAACTTCCGGTTGAAAACGTCTTTGGATGATGACGTATGCGTGTGACGTAGCCAGTGAAACAGAAGTATCGGTACCCCATTGAAAACAATACAAAATAGCTCTGTTTTCATCTCATAATTCCACAGTATTCTGGACATCTGCGTTGGTGAATCTTTTGCAATTTGTTTAATGAACAATGGAGACTGCAAAGAAGAAAGTTGTAGGTGGGATCGGTGTATTAGCGGCTGGCTGTAGCAGCACAACCAGGAGGACTTACTTGGATAGCAGACGCGCTAGCCGACGCTAGCCGCCAACCGCACGGATGATCGGGTGAAGTCCTTCGTCGCGCCGTCGATCGCTGGAACGCAGGTGAGCACGGGTGTTGATGAGCAGATGAGGGCTGGCTGGCGTAGGTGGAGCGCTAATGTTTTTATCATAGCTGTGTGAGGTCCGGTTGCTAAGTTAGCTTCAATGGCGTCGTTAGCAACAGCATTGTTAAGCTTTGCCAGGCTGAGAATTATTAACCGTGTAGTTACGTGTACATGGTTTAATAGTATTGTTGATCTTCTGTCTATCCTTCCAGTCAGGGATTTATTGATTTTGTTTCTATCTGCATTTGAGCCAGATGCTATCACGTTAGCTCAGTAGCTAAAGAGCTTCGCCGATGTATTGTCGTGGAGATAAAAGTCACTGTGAATGTCCATTTCGCGTTCTCGACTCTCATTTTCAAGAGGATATAGTATCCGAGGTGGTTTAAAATACAAATCTGTGATCCACAATAGAAAAAGGAGAGAGTGTGGAATCCTATGAGCCAGCTTGTACCTAAGTTACGGTCAGAGCGAAAAAAGATATGTCTTGCACTGCATTCTAGTCCATCACTCTAACGTTCCTCATCCACGAATCTTTCATCCTCGCTCAAATTAATGGGGTAATCGTCGCTTTCTCGGTCCGAATCGCTCTCGCTGCTTTGAAAACAATGGGAAAATATGAGGAGGCGAACAACTGACTACGTCACGCTACTTCCGGTAGGGGCAAGGCTTTTTTTTTTAATCAGAGACCAAATGTTGCAAACTTTGTCGTCATTGTTCTATACTAAATCCTTTCAGCAAAAATATGGCAATATCGCGAAATGATCAAGTATGACACATAGAATGGATCTGCTATCCCCGTTTAAATTTAAAAAATTCATTTCAGTAGGCCTTTAATAAACGCATACTTATCTCTGTGTTTCGGCCTCTTGCAGGGTCTCTGCAGGTTTCAACAAGTCAAATTTAAGACTTTTTTAGTGTCATAATAAATATAATTTGAGACCATTTCATATCAATAGGAGTGGCGGGCCGTGCGTTTCCCACGTAGGCCTTCAGTGATGTCCGACTTCAAAGATGACCTCTCAAAATACCATCATTTATGTCACCACATGACCATTGCTGGAGAAATACTATACAGGAACACATTTACGCCCTACTGTGCATTGAAACACCTAAACAGTGTACAAAACGGGCTATTTTACTGTCAAAATTAAAATTGCAAAAAACATTAAACCTGAAAAAATTAAGAAATAAAATATTTGAACTCACAATTTGTAGTACCCATTCGACGCCGTATTCGACAGTGGTAGCGCTCGTAGTCGGTTGATTCGAGTGGAAGTGGCGGGAATTTCCCCATTTCATCGCTGGGACAGCAGAGCTAGCTTCCGGGGTTGGCCGTCATCGTCTCACAAGATGTAGTATCTCTTTAAATATCCTTCTTGAAAATGGCCTTGCAAATATATATCTACCACCGAATCAATGTTTTGTTCTCCTTCTTTGTGGGTTAAAAAAGTGAGTGATCGGTGATTTCTCTGCTAGCCCGGTATGGCTACGGCGCAACACTTCCTGCTTTAGTAAATGGAAATTGCAACTTGTGATTGGATACTTACTTTGGAATGACCAGTGTGTATCCAGTCCTAGTATTGTTAACATCAGGCTACCCAGATAGGCAATAACTTGTGATCTGATTGGCTATCACAACTGTCTATTGTGTTCTCAAATTCATCAGCTAAGGGCCCCGGGTGTGACTCTGCTGATCTGCATAGCACCGCCGCTGCTCAAACCAGTGAGTATCCAATCACAGGACGCATAAATGTCACGTTCAACGTGAGGCCAGCTAGAAGGCCTCACTGACAACAACTCGTGGTCTGATTGGCTATCGCAATTATCTATCAACTGTATGTGCCAGATCACTTACAGTGCACAGACGCCCGCATTGTCGATTCTGAAGGCCTTGGGCAGATTTGGTACAGCATGGCAACATAAGCTAGCTGAATTCTGATTGTATAAAAACTCTAACCTAAAAACAACAGCACTGGAAGGAGCATAATAGGACATGAAGAGAATATGAATACTTTTAGATATTTAAGGAAAGTAAATAAAAAATGACTTTGTCTTTAATTATGATCGTGATTTCTGGTTATGTTAGGCCAGCAGAGAAGGCCTTGCCGGCCCTGACGGCACACCACTGATCAATACGGACAAAAAATTACAAATATATATGTGGAGAGGCGGGGCCGGCAGTCCGACGGCACGGGCATGCCTTATTCTGCTCACTTGAGAGACGCAATCCACTTTGCACATGTTTAGTAGATCAGCTTGGCGTGTGCTATCAAGTTTTGCATGTGTTTTAGTACACGCAAACCTTTAGTAAATTTAGGCTCTAAGTGACCTTATGAATTGGCGAGGGAACACTGTACCGTTTTGGTTATCGTACGGCCGTAACAGAACACATTTAAGTCAAGAAAGAACTCGTATCAAAGTACGAAGATAGCGTCCATTGAGATCTCCGCTGCCCCCCCCTTCCCTCTCTGCTCATTGTCAAATGTTCATTTGTCCATTTCATTTGTCAAAGCAACAAAACAAATGTCGCAAGGTCTCTTTGTAGACCACTTGTAGTGAACAATCCCCCTCAAATGGAAGAATGGGATCAACCACAACAGTCCTGGAAGATTTCCTACACACCTCGTATGTCGACGTCACGTCAAACGGACACTTTTTTAGTCATTCAAAAGTTTGAGTAACTTGGAGTAAATGGGTCTCACTGTGGCCTTGCTACTTGTCTCTAACGAGCCCAGAAGTAAAGTATGGTGGCCTTAAAAAGTTACAAAGGTGACATTTTGGCAAATCATTCCATAATGAAAGTAGTGAGCAATCACAGTGTGTAATGTTGGCAATAGAGTAGTAAATACATTGGCAGCCCTGATCTCAGCTGATACCTGATTCCACCCCCAAATGTTGGATCTTGTTTACAACTTTGCCCTGTGTGTAACATTCCCGTCTGTGTAAAAGTGGGTCTGTCCTGTGCGTGTGTGTGTGTGTGTGTGTGTGTGTGTGTGTGTGTGTGTGTGTGTGTGTGTGTGTGTGTGTGTGTGTGTGTGTGCGTGCATGCATGCTTGTAAGTTTGCCTGGAGGAGGTGCATGACTGTTTGCACACCCGTCACTATGACCTGAGTGTTAATCTTAGACAGCCCTCCAGCCCCCATCCTACCCATTCCTCACAAGTGCAAGAGCAGCTGAGGTCTTGGGTTAAAGCCATATCTGCTCTCAGTCTGATACTGTTATCTGCCCGAGTGTTTGTCTTCTGCTCGGAATGAGGGCATGAACCCGACTGGTAAAGGTCCACTTCAGAAGAATAGATAGCATGAAGAGAAATAGTAATGACTTACCTCAAATGCAGAGCCTTTTTTTGATTGGACCGTTTATAGGATTGTGTAAAAAGCACTGAGGGGTTAACTTGTGCGGTGAGGTTCATGGCTGGTGAGGCACTGATTCTCTCGGTTATACATACAAAATATATGAGGGCCTACAGGGGTAGTTTGTTACTTATTATTATGCAAAAAAAAAAAAGAAATTTGTGTAATGCAGTGCTTCTCAAATATTTTCTGTTATTTTATTGGAAGAAGAAAATATTTCGTGCCCCCCACTCTCCACACGATTATGAATAGCATAATTTGTCCATAAAATTGTTATAACTATACTTCTGCATAACATTACAAGCTTATTAACATTAAATTAAACACCACAACAGCCTTTCCTCGTCTCCCATCGTGGTTACAGTGAAGCCAAGTGCTACATAAGCTTCATCATGTTCTGGTAAAAAAAAATCATGTTACCCTGGCATCGCACTGCGCCCCCTCAAAGGGGGCTGCCCCACTGTTTGAGAAGGACTGGTATAGTGGCAAGAGTGCTGCAACCTCAATTTGTTCTAAATGTACAACATCACAATTCACACTCATTACAAATAAAGTACTCGGTTATTGTTCTAAAAGGTAAGACGAAAGACTGAATTGAAGGGAAACCAAAGCCCTTTTACCATAAAATGAATGCAAATCCAATTGATCTGTTTCCAACAAAAGTTGTGGTGGAAAACTGAATCATACGAACAGTGTGGCGTATGAAAACCGAGGTACCACTGTAAACTATGTACATTTCAATGTTGTCTTTAAGTGAAATAATTTTTTTGTTTTAAAGGCACCCTATTTTGCAAAACCAACTATTGGTACCTGTTTTTATGTATTTGGAATCCGTATACTGTAAGTCCAAAAAATTTTAAAATAAACCACAGATGCATGGCAGAGATATTTATGAAACCATCTTGCCTTCCTTCAGACTTGCTTAAAATGAGCTGTAATTTGTTGCCTTAGTTATGTGAGCAGATTTCTCCATAAGTTTACCCGAAGAGCTTTGCGCGAGTCCAACATTGTAGTCCGACGTTATAGTCAATAAGTTCCTTCTTTTTCTCTATCCTATTGTTGTGGGGCAGACTGGCTCGTACATGCACATGCATCCTCTGCTGTTGCCATTTCTAATACGTACAAAGTAGAGTATAGTTCTAACCAGGGTTGTCCCGATAGCAATATTTTGGTACTGGTACTAATATGTTTTTCGATACTTTTCAAAAATAAAAATGCCCACAAAAACATTTCATTATTGGCTTTATTTTAACGGAAAAGCTTATGATACATTAGACATAAGTTTCTTATTGCAATTAATGAAGAACTTTTACAATAAATAAGATAGTAAACAAACCAGACAATTTGTCTTTTAGTAGTAAGAAAGCAAACAGAGGCTCCAAATTTGCCTGCTGACGTATGCAGTAACATATTGTGTCATTTCTCATTCTATTGTTTTGTCAACATATGAGGGACAAGCGGTAAAAAATGGATTAATAATCTACATATTTGCTTACTGTTAATATCTGCTTTCTGTTCCAGCTACACTTTTGTTAAAATATTAAAATCACTTATTCTTTTGTCGTTTGTTACTTTACATTAGTATTGGGTGATACTACAAATTTTTGTAGTTACAGGGTCATACATTGGTCATATTTAAAGTTGTTCTGTGAGTCTTCTGTGTTTAAAAAAGACAACAGATTTTGTGGTAATAAAAATATCGATGTAACCATTGTAGTATGGACTATGTACGACTATGTACGGCTCTTGTAATTGGTATCGTCACAGTTGATGTCTGTGTAGACCCACCCATCGTCCACAAAGCGCATCCTAAAGAGAAGGTCAGAAAGTAGCTAGAGGATGGTTTGTAAAACATAATGTATGCAACATTTTGACCAAAGAACCACCATTACATGTTATGTAATGTTATGTATGTTATGTTGTTTTGAATAAAGAAAATAAATCACAATATGGCTCCTTTAAAAAATCTTGGGTTGATGTCTGATGCAATAGTGGATTACATTAGAGACAAAAACGCAAAAATAAAAACGTTTGTTGAATTTTTTCCCCTCCTTTGTATTAACCCTGTAACAACCCTTGTTGTAAAATTACAACGTTACCTTTAACCATCCTAAAAAACAATCTGTTATATATATATATATATATATATATATATATATATATATATATATATATATATATATATATATATATATATATATATATATATACATATATATATATATATATTTTTTTTTTTTACCACATTTGCATAGTCATTGGGTCCTATTGTTCAGTCTCACAAGGCTATTGGATTGTACATTTGTTTATAAGTCACGCCTTCTGGCCATGAAGTCAAACAACCTCTCAAGGTTTATTTCGAACAACATCTATTTGTTTCATTGGACTGGATTCATCAGATTCAAGTAAGTAAAATGTCTTTTTTTTTTTTTTGGTTGTTATTACAATGTCTACAATGTCATAAAAAGGAAGTCTAGTCTAAGTCTAAATGTCTAGAGTATGTACATATGTAGTTATTGTGGAATAGATGCATCAAATTTTATTTAGAGCTTGTTATATAATTGTTGCAATTATACAACACTGGGTGAATGTGGTAGTCAAAATAGCTGGCTTGTTACAGTGGGCTCAAACAGGTTGTATTCCCTCCACTACATCACTGCCTGAAGTATTTTCTCTATACATGGATAGTATACATTCTACCCTTGTGTTGTGTTCTGGTGACTGATTTAAAAGTTTTATCTCTAAAAAATGTAGTGATTGAAAACCATTATTTAAAATATTGGGATTATCAAATATAATTTGTGCCCTCCCATTGTTTTTCATAAATCAAAGCAGGGCTATTCAATAAATTGCTTAGGGTGTCACTTTTGTAGAAATCAAAGAAACGGGGGGCTGCCAATGTGTTTACTAAGGTCCAACTTCCTTTATACAACAGGTGCGCTTTAGTGTTTTTTGGAATTTGCTGCAAAAATGTTAACATCTCTCCAAAGTTTAATCACAAATGTCTCAAAGAGGCCGCACAAACCAACATCTTCGGCTCTGATCCCACATCAGGGCAAAAAAAACCTCAGCTGAATTGGAACAACGAGAAACCGCAGATGTTGGGACCCCACCCGGGTGACCGGTGCAATGGATGCCGAGTGGATATGGTTAATAACGTGAGAGTTCAGTCCATAGGGAGGCCAGCCGGCGATCCACTTGCATGTATACAAGTCAGCAGAGCAGAGATGTCACCAACTGATGGACAGAGAGGTGGTCCATCCCGGGTCCCGGCCTGCGTGGAAACTGATTTGTGGCCACCCGATAACGTCTTCACGCAGGAGAGGGAGGCAGAGCAGAAAAGACAAACAGCAGATCAACTGGTCTAAAAAGGGGTCTATTTAAATGCTAGGGTGTATAAATGAGTTTTAAGATGGGACCTAAATGCTTCTACTGAGGAAGCATCTGTAACTGTTACCGGTAGGGCATTCCATAGTACTGGAGCCCGAATATCCTTTTTGGGGGCTCTGGGAATCACTAATAAGCTGGAGTTCTTAGAAAGCAGATTTCTTGCCGGGACATATGGTACATTAAAACCAGAAAGATATGATGGAGCTAGACCGTTTAGCATTTTATACATAAGTAGTAAAACCTTAAAGTCACATCTTAAGTGCACAGGAAGCCAGTATAGGCGTAATATGACCAAACTTTCTTGTTCTTGTTTAAAAGTCTAGCAGCCGCATTTTGTACCAACTGTAATCTTTTAATACTAGACATACTACAGTAATCAAGACGGGACGTATTGAAGGCATGAATAATGATCTCAGCATCAGTGGTGGACAAAATGGGGCGACTTTTAGCGATAATACGGAGATGAAAAAGGCTGTTTTAGTCACACTCTTAATGTGGGACTCGAAAGAGAGAGTTGAAGATAATACCAAGATTCTTTATCAAGTCGCTCTGTGTAATTGTTTTGTTGTCAAATGTTAAGGTGGTATTATTAAATAAGTGCCGGTGTCTAGCAGGACCGATAATCAACATTTCCGTTTTCTGAGTGTTAAGATGCAAAAATTTGCCAGACAGCCATTGTTTAATTTCATTTAGACACGCCTCCAGCTGACTACAATCTGGCGTGTTGGTCAGCTTTACGGGCATGTAGAGTTGGCTGTCATCAGCATAACAGTGAAAGCTAACATCGCATTTCCGTATGAAATTAATTTATAAAAATGTACAATCCACATGTTAGCATTTATTTTATTACAATTTCAATGTGTCATCAATCGCCATCAATAATGGTGTGTCTGTATTGTTAAACGGGTTCAAACTTGATTTAATTTACATATTTCTAACTTTTTTACCCTTCTTTTTTTAGGCTTGTTTTTATGACATTTTTATTTTTCCAATTGTTTAGTGATTCACCGCCAAAATAATAACATACAACTTCTGTTATTAACACATTGTATATTGTTATTATTTGTGTTATTATATATTATATAACTCAAATCCTCCAGCTACTTCACTTCTTTTCATAAGGTTTGATCAGATGGCAAAGACACAGCGGCGTGTCATGGGAATTAGGCAAGAAAGTAGCAGAACATGCAGTGTGCCTGCACAACAGCGAGCAATGGGAGATTGCATTCAGTGAATGATCCACGCCTGCAGGGGCAGAATTACGCCCGTGAAGCCTGAGAGCAATCAATGATGCACATTTCATGAGAATCTTTGTTTTTAATCTGCAAAGAAACAACTCATGATGTGGTGTTCTGAAAACACTCTGGAAAGAGCGAGAGAAAGACAGATATTTGACCTTTAAACATACATTTTTGTTAGTTCTATTTTTCTGAAGGAATCGTGACAGATTCTTTGATCTTTGACATTTGAAATTAAGTTGAAAAACAGTTTTAAATTGAATTACTATGATAATCCCTGAAGGGAAAGTGTAATGTATATATTTGTGTTGCACAGTACATAGTACCAGACCATTCATGCAAGCAGATATGTCAGTCTATGACTGCGCCTCTGAGCTAAAACTATTGGGAGGGTGCCTTGCTCGAGGGCACCCAGCCAGTAGTCAGGAAGCAGCCAACCATTCCTCCAGCAAATACCTTGAGGGCTGTCCCCACAATCTTTTATTTTACTATCATACTTCAATTAGTCTTCTTCTCAAACCGCTGTTTTTTTTTTTTTAAGTAGTTCAAACTGACTTTTTTGAATACAAAGTCAATATGATATATATTTTGACAGTAGATTATGTGTTATTTTACCGGCTTGTCCAACTCCTAAAACCAAAGAATTACGGAGGTTTTTTTTTTCCCTGGAATTTCTGCCCATTCAAGGAACACCCTTTTTCTTAACGTTTACCGTCTTATCAGTAGCAGAAACATTTGAGCTGTAAGTTTAGAGCATATGGCCTGTTATTCGTAAGCCTCCAACTTCTTATTTTTGACAAGCATGTGCACAGTATTTGTGCGCATGTTTAAGTTCTGTTCAGGTCTTTTTTTGTTGGTTATGGCCAAGTGTGTGTTGTGTGTGAGATGTAAAGTCTGTATGTTTCCTTTGTGTGGTTTCTAACGACTTCTTCGCCATCATTACAGCCAAGGCACAGGAGAGTGCACTGTATGTAACTGTAATATGTTACATAGCATGGCTGTACCATCAGTAATGGTTCAATCAATTTATGGAGCCACCAACTGTGGGGAAATATTTATCTATCACCAGGGCACAACTACATATGACACTACAAGTCGTGTGGAAAAAACAAATATCATAGTTGTAGCTCCAATGGTGTAAAAGTACACTGTATGATGTATTTTTTCTAGAAGTAGTTCAACTGATTAAACTTACATTTGCCATTGTGTTCATTGTTTAAAGGCCTACTGAAACCCACTACTACCGACCACGCAGTCTGATAGTTTATATATCAATGATGAAATCTTAACATTGCAACACATGCCAATACGGCCGGGTTAACTTATAAAGTGAAATTTTAAATTTCCCGGGAAATATCCAGCTGAAAACGTCTCGGTATGATGACGTTTGAGTGTAACGTCACGGATGGTGCGGAAGTATTGGGACACCATTGTGTCCCAATACAAACAGCTCTGTTTTCATCGCAATATTCCACAGTATTCTGGACATCTGTGTTGGTGAATCTTTTGCAATTTGTTTAATGGACAATGAAGACAGCAAAGAAGAAAGCTGTAGGTGGGATCGGTGTATTAGCGACTGGCTGCAGCAACACAACCAGGAGGACTTTGAGTTGGATAGCAGACGCGCTACCGTGAGTATGCAGCTTTCTTCCAAACTTTTGATCGCTTGCCCGTCCGTGCGTGCCGCTATGTGCATGTCACGTACGTAACTTTGGGGAAATATATGTGCTGTATGAACTTTGTGGAAGTGAACGGTACTTTGGGCTGTGGGATTGAGTGTGTTGTGCGGGTGTTTGAGTTGTATTGGTGGGTTATATGGACGGGAGGGGGGAGGTGTTTGTTATGCGCGATTAATTTGTGGCATATTAAATATAAGCCTGGTTGTGTTGTGGCTAATAGAGTATATATATGTCTTGTGTTTATTTACTGTTTTAGTCATTCCCAGCTGAATATCAGGTCCCACCCGCCTCTCACAGCATCTTCCCTATCTGAATCGTTTCCACTGCCCTCTAATCCTTCACTTTCACTTTCCTCATCCACAAATCTTTCATCCTCGCTCATATTAATGGGGTAATCATCGCTTTCTCGGTCCGAATCGCTCACGCTGCTGGCGTCCATGATTGAAAACAATGTGCAGATGTGAGGAGCTCTTCAACCTGTGACGTCACGCTACTTCGGGTACAGGCAAGTCTTTTTTTTATCAGCGACCAAAAGTTGCGAACTTTATCGTCGATGTTCTCTACTAAATCCTTTCAGCAAAAATATGGCAATATCGCGAAATGATCAAGTATGACACATAGAATAGATCTGCTCAAGACATATATATACTCTATTAGCCACAACACAACCAGGCTTATATTTAATATGCCACAAATTAATCCCACCTAGGTGTTTGTTATGCTAGCTACTAGCTACTAGCTCGAGCTAGTTATAGCTCGAGCGGGTTATATGGACGGGAGCCCGTATATATAACCCGCCAATACAATTCAAACACCTGCACAACACACACACTCACTCAGCCAAAAGGACCGTTCACCTAACCCAAGGTTCATAAAGCGTATATATTTAACCAAAGTTACGTACGTGACACGCACATACGGGCAAACGATCAAATGTTTGGAAGCGCGCGGGTGGGACCTGATATTCAGCTGGGAATGACTACAACAGTAAATAAACAGAAGACATATATATACTCTATTAGCCACAACGCAACCAGGCTTATATTTAATATGCCACAAATTAATCCTGCAGAACAAACACCTAGGTGTTTGTTATGCTAGCTCCTAGCTCCTAGCTACTAGCTCGAGCTAGTTATAGCAAGCGATCAAATGTTTGGAAGCGCAGCTACGTACTCACGGTATCGCGTCTGTGTATCCAAATCAAAGTCCTCCTGGTTAGAGTCTCTGTTGTTCGAGTTCTTCGATCTTGACTGCATCTTTCGGGAATGTAAACAAACACCGGCTGTGTTGCGTTGCTGACTTCCCTCGCAAAATATCCGCTTCGCACCGACAACTTTTTTCTTTGCTTGCTCAGCTTCTTTCTCCTTAATGCAATGAACAAATTGCAACAGATTCACCAACACAGATGTCCAGAATACTGTGGAATAATGAGATGAAAACAGACCTATTTCGTATTGGCTTCAATGGGGAAGCCATACCTTTGTTAAACTGGCTACGTCACGCGCATACGTCATCATACCGAGACGTTTTCAAGCGGAAGTGTGGCGGTAAATTTAAAATTGCACTTTATAAGTTAACCCGGCCGTATTGGCATGTGTTGCAATGTTAAGATTTCATCATTGATATATAAACTATCAGACTGCGTGGTCGGTAGTAGTGGGTTTCAGTAGGCCTTTAAGGAAGGGGTTTCAAACAAAATTTTCCTGGTGGCCGTTGTAAGTAGAGGCTGGGTTGTAACAAGTATTCACTTCAGAATTACTTTCTAACCATGTAGCTACATTTGTTAACTTCAGTTCAATCTCGATTTACGGACGCCTCCATTTGAGACTTTTCGGTTTACGAACGTTTACATGGCACCAAATATGCCTCTGTGTCTCGGAGGGCGAACACTTCATTCAATTGTTCATTTTGTATGCCGCTTGAAGCCATCGGGGGCTGCCATTTTGTTGACTATCACAGTCTCGCTTACAGCTTTGAGTTGCTAGACAACCGCTTTGAGCTAGAGTTTTAGCTAGTTAGCCTCCGGCTTTGAGGATTTTATCGGCAAAGGGGGCTTTTTATCTCAGCAAGTCTTTAATTGTGATGAGACCAAAAAAGATGCAACAGTGGACCTTTATTACAGCGAAGGAGAAGACTCTATCGAGACACAAGCCCGATGCAGGATCGCCTCACACTGCGAGTTTGTGCTAACGCTAGCCGTCACTATGTGAACCCACTGCTCGTGTATCACTCCTAAACTCCCATAGTGTTCAGCAATGCCACAAATATACCCAAACACAAGGTAAAATGATTTTCCTTTTGTTGTTTTGAAGCGCACTAACGAGATGTGTGTGTGTGTGTGTGTGTGTGTGTGTGTGTGTGTGTGTGTGTGTGTGTGTGTGTGTGTGTGTGTGTGCGTGTTGACATTACTGTAATGATGTTGTGTTGTGTCCTGGCTGGAACTAATTATTCATGTTTACGATGATTCTTATGGGGAACTCTGCTCCGCTATACAAACTTTTCTCTTGACGAACCAAGTTCAAGAACCAATTAAGT